>NC_068440.1:33902224-34077224 GCF_023373465.1 Oncorhynchus keta | reverse complement strand
AGGTACACTTCTGTCATTCTGCCCCTGAACAGGCAGTTAACCCACTGTTACTAGGCATTTATTGACTAGTTAAATAAAGGTAAAATACAAATATTAGGACATACATGTGGCTGTGTTAACGTATGTCCCCTCTCTGCTTGACTTTGTCCCCTTAGTGCCGTGTGGAGGGACCCTGACGGCACGCAGAGGGACCATACTGTCCCCTGGTTACCCTGAGCCTTATGACAATAATCAGAACTGCGTCTGGAAGGTTTCGGTGCCCGAGGGCGCTGGTATCCAAGTAAGAGAGCCTGTTCTGTTCTTGAAGAACCATGGAAGAATATGTTTGTGATTTCAGAGTATCGCCATGCAGTACCAGAAGTTAAACTTGAATAAAGGGAATACTTAATAGCTTAATAATGATTTAAAGGGTAGATGTTTACTGTAAGTGGGCACTGTGTTTTGGACCTGAAGTCTCTTTCCATTGAATATTATCTACAGTACTACAGTGTTCATTTACTAAGTTGGAATATTTCACAGGTTTTCAAGTGGTGACGAATTGTCTGTTTCTGTATGGCAGTTATCTTTCTGTGTCTCACACAACTGAGCCGAACTGAGCAGTGCCCTACTGTACTGTACTGCGCTGGCCTGCTGAAAACAATGCTGGAAAGGACCATGCAAGCCAGTATAGTACTGTGTGAATCAGGCATTAGTGAGTACAGTTTGGGTCGGTTCAGTAGTGTGAAAAAGGTCTGAGTCCTAACTCCTTGCCTCAGATCCAGGTGGTGAGCTTTGCCTCCGAACACAACTGGGACTCTCTGGACTTCTATGACGGAGGTGACAACCACGCTCCAAGACTGGGCAGCTACTCAGGTAATCTTTAGCTCATGGATCAATAATCGACCACTTGTGGTGCCTTCACTTATTTGTGATAATATCTGTTACGTCATCCTAATTTGCTCATCAACTATGTTTCATGGAAACATGTTCCAGCTAGCTATAATCTCATGACACGGAAATCCCTTTCCGAGATCATTATAACAGTTTACTGTTAGAAAACAAGCAACATGTATTCCCCCACAAATGATGCCTGTTACTAACACATTTCAGTTCATTATTATAACTCCTGACATGGGCCAATCAGTGTCGTTTTGTATACACATCATTTACCCAAGTTTTGTCAAAATCAGGTCAGTGCTGTCTGAGATATCATGTGTGATGAATGTACTAACGGAGGGAGACAGATCCACGGTCCCCTCCACGATTTCATAAGTTATTTTCCCTCACAACGTACACCTTCTTTTTTCCACGACAACGATCATATAATTCTAGCAGTCGGAACACATGTGGTTCAATGTGTCTCCCCTGGCTGTGTGCTACAGATCAATTACTGTCAGGCCTGTCAAGGGAGCTCTTCCCCGCTGATTTCTGTAGCCGCTTTGTAGTAAACAATACCCTGGCTGATGAGCATCTACAGGGCCCCAGCATAGGCTGCGCTCTGGCCTCGTTGGCATGTCTGTCACTGAGGCCCAGCGGGTCAACGCAGGCTCCATGGGGGATAGAGAGAGGGAGGTGGGTGTACGGGGGTTGTTGGGGTGGACAGTAATTAGGTAGTTCCACTGGGTATCTGAGTCCCCTGCTAAGGCTTGAGTGACAGGGCCACACCACACTGTGGAGTTCTCAGCTGGTTCATACAGATATAGATGCTGACTTGTTCCAACACTTATACAAAGGTTGGAACAATAGGGTGTTGGAGAGGGACTGAGCTCGGTATCAGGAGGACACTTAGGAGAATGGAGGCGGGAGCAGAGACACGGTATCTGTCATAATTACAGCTGTCCAAGTGCTGTAACTACCTGCGGAGACGTCTGTTTATACCTTCATGTAAGAGTTGCTACTGTTTATATAGTGCCCCCCCCAAAAAAAATGGCATATGGTTGCCTTATTCTGTAAGCTGTCAAATCAAAATCAAATCACATTTTATTGGTCGCATACACATATTTATCAGATGTTATTGCTGGTGTAGTGAAATGCTTGTGTTCCTGGCTCCAACAGTGCACTAGTATCTAACAATACACAACAATGCACAAAAATCCCAAACTAAATGAACTCAATATACCTGATATTAGCATTTTTGGCGTTTCATGTCCATGTCCAGCACAATACCATGGAGGGTATTGTCTGAAGGGTAGGAAACACAAGCAACCGGACCATTCACAAATCAACCACCTGTTCCTACTGTGTGCCCTTCAACCACTAATCCATTGATTTCCCACAAACTCTTATCTTATGTTCTCTCTCTCTCTCTCTGTCTTCCAAGGCACCACCATCCCTCAGTTGCTCAACAGCACATCCAACAACCTGTACCTGAGTTTCAGTTCAGACATCAGTGTGTCTGCTGCTGGCTTCCATCTGGAGTACACAGGTGATCTGTCATTAGATGGCTTTAGTGTGTGTGTGTGTGTGTGTGTGTGTGTGTGTGTGTGTGTGTGTGTGTGTGTGTGTGTGTGTGTGTGTGTGTGTGTGTGTGTGTGTGTGTGTGTGTGTGTGTGTGTGTGTGTGTGTGTGTGTGTGTGTGTGTGTGTGTGTGTGTGTGTGTGTGTGTGTGTGTGTGTGTGTGTGTGTGTGTCTGTGTCTGTGTGTGTGTGTTCCACATTGTGACAACAACTGACTTGTTTAAATTCTCTTTACCCATTCTCCACAGCCATAGGTCTGGAGTCCTGTCCAGAGCCACAGACCCCCAACTATGGAATCAGGGTTGGAGAGCGCTTCATGGTTGGAGACGTGGTGCTGTTCCAGTGTGAACCAGGCTACACTCTGCAGGTAAGAGATCATTCTCTCTGCAGGTAAGAGATCATTCTCTCTGCAGGTAAGAGATAATTCTCTCTGCAGGTAAGAGATCATTGTCTCTGCAGGTAAGATATCATTATGTATGCAGGTAAGAGATAATTCTCTCTGCAGGTAAGAGATAATTCTCTCTGCAGGTAAGAGATCTTTCTCTCTGCAGGTAAGATATCATTATGTATGCAGGTAAGAGATCATACGCTCTGCAGGTAAGAATTCATTCTCTCTGCAGGTAAGATATCATACTCTCTGCATCATTCTCTCTGCAGGTAAGAGATCATTTTCTCTGCATGTAAGAGATCATTCTCTCTGCAGGTATGAGATCATTCTCTCTGCAGGTAAGATATCATTCTCTTTGCAGGTAAGATATCATTCTCTTTTAAGGTAAGATATCATTCTCTCTGCAGGAAAGAGATCATTCTCTTCATTAATTAAAACCCATTTTCATGAATGGATAACACTAGAGATCCCTTCAGCCTCCACATATTTGGGAAGGTCTCCGTTTAAAAAAAAAATGTTTGCCTCTAGTGTGGAACAATCTGCAGAGTTCACTGCAGCTACATGTGCTGGTGCCACTCAGGCAGTTTCCATGATTGATTGAGTGTCACGCCCTGACCGTAGAGAGCCTTTTAATGTCTATGTTTGGTTTGGTCAGGGTGTGATTTGGGGTGGTCATTCTATGTTTCGTTTTCTATGATTTGGTGTTTCTATGTTTTGGCCGGGTATGGTTCTCAATCAGGGACAGCTGTCTATCGTTGTCTCTGATTGGGACCATACTTAGGTAGTCCTTTTTCCCTCCTTTCTTTGTGGGAAGTTGATTTTGTTTCGGGCACATAGCCTTTGAGCTTCACGGTTTGTTTTTGTCTTGTTATTTGTTTTGTTCGGCGTCATTTTGATTAATAAACGGAAATGTACGCTCACCACGCTGCACCTTGGTCCTCTCCTTTCAACAGCCGTGACATTGAGGACCTTTATGTAGTTGAATGTGGTTGCTTTTATTAAATATGTTTATTTTGTTATTGTGTGCTGAATTCTATTGTTTTATAAACATATATGTGTGTGTTTTATGAAGCTGATTGTATTGTAATGTATACAGGGCAACGGTAAAGTAGATGATTATCTCAATGTGACTCCCTGTTTAAATAAAGGTTATATAAAATAAATAAATGCATCTCTATATCAAGTTTTGTTTTACTCCATACCTCTATCTATATCTCTATCTATATCTCTATATTTTATACATATCTCTATCTATATCTCTATATTTTAACCATACCTCTATATCTCTATATTTTATACATATATCTATCTATATCTCTATATTTTAAACATACCTCTATCTATCTATATCTCTATATTTCTCTATATTTTATACATACCTCTATCTATATAAAATAAGAATGTGTTCTTAACTGACTTGCCTAGTTAAATAAAGGTAAAATAAAAAATATCTCTATATTTTATACATACCTCTATCTATATCTCTATATTTGATCCATATCTCTATATCTCTATATTTTAACCATACCTCTATATCTCTATATTTTATCCATATATCTATATATATATTTATTTTTCTCAATATCTATATCTATCTCTGTTCATTTGATCTAGTATCTCTGTCTGTTCATCTTAGTAGCCATTTTAAATGTTGTTCAGCGTTCTAATGTTCCAAAGCATGGATTACTAGAGAATGTGCAACGTAACAACATAATGCTTGTTAATTAATACTAATACTAATAATAATTTTTCTTCACCAGGGTAATGCCCATATAACCTGTATGCCAGGACCAGTCCGGAGATGGAACTACCCAGTCCCACTCTGTCTTGGTATGTTGATAACGTTGCTGTGACATCAGTATGTGTAAACATCTCATAGAGAATTGTGGTGAGTTCAGTTCCTCTGTAATGTAAATGTATGACTGTCATAGAGGCTCGATACCCAGCATAAAAAGTACAATTTCAACATTTTCAGAGTTGGCTGTTAGTCTCGGGGGACAACTGTTCTCAGGTCAGCTGTATATCCTGAACAACCACAGTTGATATTTGACACTCCACCTGCTTACAGACATGTTTGAATGAAAAATGTCCCCAAATAAACTGCCAGGGCCCACATTATATATATATATATATATACAGTTGAAGTCGGAAGTTTACATACACTTAGTTTGGAATCATTAAAACTTGTTTTTCAACCACTCCACAAATTTCTTGTTAACAAACTATAGTTCACAAAATGGATGCCATCATGAGGCAGAAAATAATGTGGATATAGTGAAGCAACATCTCAAGACATCAGTCAGGAAGTTAAAGCTTAGTCGCCAATGGGTCTTCCAAATGGACAATGACCCCAAACATACTTGCAAGCAAAGTTGTGGCAAAAAGGCTCAAAGACAACAAAGTCAAGGTATTGGAGTGGCCATCACAAAGCCCTGACCTCAAACCTATAGAACATTTGTGGGCAGAACTGCAAAAGCGTGTGCGAGCAAGGAGGCCTACAAACCTGACTCAGTTACACCAGCTCTGTCAGAAGGAATGGGCCACAGTTCACCCAACTTATTGTGGTAAGCTTGTTGAAAGCTACCTGAAACGTTTGACCCAAGTTAAACAATTTAAAGGCAATGCTACCAAATACGAATTGAGTGTATGTAAACTTCTAACCCACTGGGAATGTGAGAAAATAAATAAAAGCTGAAATAAATCATTATCTCTACTATTATTGTGACATATAATATTCTTTAAATACAGTGGTGACTCTAACTGACCTAAGACAGGGAATTTTTACTATGATTAAATGTCAGCAATTATGAAAAACTTAGTTTAAATGTATTTGGCTAAGGAGTATGTAAACTTCCGACCTCAACTGTATATATATATATATATATTCTGTCCATGTACATTAACTCACTGAGACAGATGATGGATCTGGTAGATTGGCCTTGGTCTGCATAAGAGACAGACACATTCCTTGGTAGTCTCTTGCCTGTCTTTACCCTTTAAGAACCTATTTCACTGAGTGTACAACACATTAGGAACAACTTCCTAATATTGAGACTGTGTTTTGATGTGCCAGAAGCATGTGCCTAACCTCCCACTATGCCTCCCCCACTGCCACAGATGTTGGAAGGCGATGTGGCACTAGAAGGTTCCTCTTGGGACTCTGGGCCTCAGTGTTAAGAACTCTAAAGTTCAACCGTAGACTGATCAAGGCCACATTGTTTATCTCTTGCTTTCACATTTGTTCTGTCGGCTCATCTTTTATTTTCTTCACAGTTAGCCCAACTCTTTATTCAGAGTCGACTCAACTCTTTATTTACAGTCGGCCCAACTCTTTATTCAGAGTCGACTCAACTCTTTATTTACAGTCGTCTCAACTCTTTATTCACAGTCGACCCAACTCTTTATTCAGAGTCGACTCAACTCTTTACTTACAGTCGGCTCAACTCTTTATTCAGAGTCGACTCAACTCTTTATTTACAGTCGTCTCAACTCTTTACTTACAGTCGGCTCAACTCTTTATTCAGAGTCGACTCAACTCTTTATTCAGAGTCGACTCAACTCTTTATTTACAGTCGACTCAACTCTTTATTTACAGTCGTCTCAACTCTTTATTTACAGTCGTCTCAACTCTTTATTTACAGTCGACTCAACTCTTTATTTACAGTCGACTCAACTCTTTATTTACAGTCGACTCAACTCTTTATTTACAGTCGTCTCAACTCTTTATTTACAGTCGACTCAACTCTTTATTTACAGTCGACTCAACTCTTTATTTACAGTCGACTCAACTCTTTATTTACAGTCGACTCAACTCTTTATTTACAGTCGTCTCAACTCTTTATTTACAGTCGTCTCAACTCTTTATTTACAGTCGACTCAACTCTTTATTCAGAGTCGACTCAACTCTTTATTTACAGTCGACTCAACTCTTTATTTACAGTCGTCTCAACTCTTTATTTACAGTCGTCTCAACTCTTTATTTACAGTCGACTCAACTCTTTATTTACAGTCGACTCAACTCTTTATTTACAGTCGACTCAACTCTTTATTTACAGTCGACTCAACTCTTTATTTACAGTCGGCCCAACTCTTTATTCACAGTCGTCTCAACTCTTTACTTACAGTCGGCTCAACTCTTTATTCAGAGTCGACTCAACTCTTTATTTACAGTCGTCTCACCCTATTATTTACAGTTGGCTCAACTCTTTGCTTACAGTGGACTCAACTCTTTATTTACAGTTGGCTCAACTCTTTATTTACAGTCGGCTCAACTCTTATTTACAGTCGGCTCAACTCTTTACTTACAGTCGGCTCAACTCTTTACTTACAGTCGGCTCAACTCTTATTTACAGTCGGCTCAACTCTTTGCTTACAGTCGGCTCAACTCTTTACTTACAGTCGGCTCAACTCTTATTTACAGTCGGCTCAACTCTTTGCTTACAGTCGGCTCAACTCTTTACTTACAGTCGTCTCAACTCTTTATTTACAGTCGGCTCAACTCTTTACTTACAGTCGGCTCAACTCTTTACTTACAGTCGACTCAACTCTTTATTTACAGTCGTCTCAACTCTTTACTTACAATCGGCTCAACTCTTTACTTACAGTCGGCTCAACTCTTTATTTACAGTCGACTCAACTCTTTATTTACAGTCGACTCAACTCTTTACTTACAGTCGTCTCAACTCTTTACTTACAGTCGACTCAACTCTTTACTTACAGTCGTCTCAACTCTTTACTTACAGTCGACTCAACTCTTTACTTACAGTCGACTCAACTCTTTATTTACAGTCGTCTCAACTCTTTACTTACAGTCGACTCAACTCTTTATTTACAGTCGTCTCAACTCTTTATTTACAGTCAGCTCAACTCTTTATTTACAGTCGGCTCAACTCTTTATTTGCAGTCGGCTCAACTCTTATTTACAGTCGGCTCAACTCTTTACTTACAGTCGGCTCAACTCTTTACTTACAGTCGGCTCAACTCTTTACTTACAGTCGACTCAACTCTTTATTTACAGTCGTCTCAACTCTTTATTTACAGTCGGCTCAACTCTTTACTTACAGTCGTCTCAACTCTTTATTTACAGTCGGCTCAACTCTTTATTTGCAGTCGGCTCAACTCTTATTTACAGTCGGCTCAACTCTTTACTTACAGTCGGCTCAACTCTTTGCTTACAGTCGGCTCAACTCTTTACTTACAGTCGTCTCAACTCTTTACTTACAGTCGGCTCAACTCTTTACTTACAGTCGACTCAACTCTTTATTTACAGTCGGCTCAACTCTTTACTTACAGTCGGCTCAACTCTTATTTACAGTCGTCTCAACTCTTTACTTACAGTCGACTCAACTCTTTATTTACAGTCGACTCAACTCTTTATTTACAGTCGGCTCAACTCTTTACTTACAGTCGACTCAACTCTTTATTTACAGTCGACTCAACTCTTTACTTACAGTCGGCTCAACTCTTTATTTACAGTCGGCTCAACTCTTTATTTACAGTCGTCTCAACTCTTTATTTACAGTCGGCTCAACTCTTTACTTACAGTCGACTCAACTCTTTACTTACAGTCGACTCAACTCTTTACTTACAGTCGACTCAACTCTTTACTTACAGTCGGCTCAACTCTTTACTTACAGTGGACTCAACTCTTTACTTACAGTCGGCTCAACTCTTTACTTACAGTCGACTCAACTCTTTATTTACAGTCGACTCAACTCTTTATTTACAGTCGACTCAACTCTTTACTTACAGTCGGCTCAACTCTTTACTTACAGTCGACTCAACTCTTTACTTACAGTCGGCTCAACTCTTTACTTACAGTCGACTCAACTCTTTATTTACAGTCGACTCAACTCTTTACTTACAGTCGGCTCAACTCTTTATTTACAGTCGACTCAACTCTTTACTTACAGTCGACTCAACTCTTTACTTACAGTCGACTCAACTCTCTGTTTACAGTCAGCTCAACTCTTTATTTACAGTCGACTCAACTCTCTGCTTACAGTCGGCTCAACTCTTTACTTACAGTCGACTCAACTCTCTGTTTACAGTCGGCTCAACTCTCTGTTTACAGTCGGCTCAACTCAACTCTTTAAAATGTCCACGTCTGTGGAGCCACATTTTCTGAAAGATCTCACACCATAATTAATAGCACAGGTTTGTGCCTTTTAGCACACAAAAGGCTAATCTTTTCACTTAAAGGGGAAATATGCAGAATATCACGCCACCATTTCCTGGTTGCTAAAACTCTATTAGTGCTCATTTTTTTAACCTTTATTTAACTAGGCAAGATCAGTTAAGAACAAATTCTTATTTTCAATGACGGCCTAGGAACAGTGGGTTAACTGCGTGTTCAGGGGCAGAACGGACAGATTTGTACCTTGTCAGCTCGGGGGTTTGAACTTGCAACCTTCTGGTTACTAGTCCAACACTCTAACCACTAGGCTACCCTGCCGCTCCTAATTTAAGTTTATGTGACACAACAAGCAAACCCGAGAGAAAATAATTGTTGTACCATCTAAACCGCTGTTTGAAGCTGGTGTACAAAACCAAAAGTAAAAGATGCAAAAACTAAGCTGAAGAAAGGGAAGCGTAGAAATAGTGCAAATAGAACATATCTACCACTTCTTAGACTTGCGTTCAATGAGATTGACAGATCTATAACTATTTGGTCAGGTCACCCAAAACGTTACATATTGCAGCTTTAACAAGGGCTCTGCTACCATTTCATTAGGCTACTCTTTATCCAGGATCAAAGCTGAGGATACCGATACCTCTCCTTCTGACTCAATGATAGGGAGCCTATTTAACACAGGGGACACAACGAGACATGGGGTAGATAGAGTATTCATACATTTTAACCGTTAGTGTGTCTGTCACGTTCACAGGAGGCTGCTCTTTCCTGGCAAACTGTATCATAGATGTATTTTTAAACATATTGCAGTTTAAGACTTACCTCAGACTGGCTGACCTGCTGAGAGAGAAGGAGGCTATGCTAGTACACTCTTAGAAAAAAGGGGGTTAAAAGAGGTTCTTCAACTGTCCCCATAGGAGAACCCTTTTTTGTTCCAGGTAGAACTCTTTTGGGTTCTATGTAGAACATTCTGTGGAAAGTGTTCTACATGCCACTCAAACGGGTTCTACCTGGATCCAAAAAGGGTTCTTCAAAGGGTTCTCCTATGGGGACAGCCAAAGAACCCATTTGAAACTCTTTTAGGTTCTAGATAGTAATTTCTTTCTAAGTGTATCTGTACAGGAGTGAGTTGATCTGAAGCACTGATCCTACAATACACAGTTGGAAAGGAAGGGATGTCGATACTAATGTACTAATCTAGCACAGCTGGTGGCGTCGATACCCATTCACACTGTCTAGAGGTGTAAATCAAGACAAACCTCTGCTTTTACAAGGCTGCAGCTATAGATACACATACAAACACGTTTGTCTCTGATGGACTAATAAAGAAGTTATTTTATGATACTCTACTCTCGTCTAAAAAGTGTAATTCTATTTGTATGTTATTCTATGATTCATTCTTTAACCTGTGTGAGTGGGATTGTCTCCGCAGCCCAGTGTGGTGTGTCCATGACTGATGTCAGCGGTGTCATTCTGAGCCCTGGATTCCCTGGAAACTACCCCAGTGGATTAGACTGCACCTGGACTGTCATACTACCTATTGGCTTTGGTACGGGAACACACTGACAGTCATTGTGGCTACGCACACACAGTCATTGTGGCTACGCACACACACGCACACACACTGTCAAACTACCTATTGGCTTTGGTACGGGAACACACTGACAGTCATTGTGGCTACGCACACACAGTCATTGTGGCTACGCACACACACGCACACACACACACTGTCAAACTACCTATTGGCTTTGGTACGGGAACACACTGACAGTCATTGTGGCTACGCACACACAGTCATTTTGGCTACGCACACACACACACACACACACACACACACACACACACACACACACACACACACACACACACACACACACACACACACACACTGTCAAACTACCTATTGGCTTTGGTACGGGAACACACTGACAGTCATTGTGGCTACGCACACACAGTCATTGTGGCTACGCACACACACGCACACACACACACACACACACACACTGTCAAACTACCTATTGGCTTTGGTACATCACCTCGCTGCCGTGGACAAGCCACAGTAGCACATTGTCATACGAGGAAGTGTATGTCTTGTTTCAGTTGAAACACAGCTAGTGGCGAAGTGGCCCTAGATATAGCAGTGAAGTGTCAGACTGGTGTATGTTAGGAGCTGTAGCGGGAATTATCCTTGATTTATAGGCATAAAGAGCAGAGACGTGGAAACAGGAAACACCAACAGTGATGTAAATGCTTAACCAGTCTTCCAGTCAACAGAACAGCATCCTGGTTTACAGGCAGTAGGGTAAAGACATAGAATACACTCTTAAAAGGATTCTTTACTGTCCCCATAGGAGAACCCTTTTAAGTTCCATATAGAACTCTTTTGGCTTCCATATAGAACCTTCTGTGGACAGGGTTCTACATGGAACTCAAAAGGGTTCTACCTGGAACCAAAAAGGGTTCTTCAAAGGGTCCTCCTGTGGGGACAACTGAAGAACCCTTTGACGCTAGTGCACTAGGGTCCAAATGTAGGGGTAATGATGTTTGATTTTAGGTCGAAATAGCACAGGCATGGAAACACATGACTGGAAGTCACTTTAGATAAAAACGTCTGCTAACTGGCATATATCATTATTGTTATTATCATTAACCTCGTTACCGGTATATCATTCTCCTTTACGGTAGCTTGAATATATTATGACATCTAGTTGCTCCTCTCCTTGGCAACTCTTTTTATGTACCAATGAGCATCTGCTCTCAGTTAACTAACCTGTAATCTCTTGTGATGTTTGTTGTGGTAGAGGCACAGTGTTCTACTTCAGTTGGTTCTGGGATTAACCCGCCTTCTGAAGTAATGGGTAGATGAGTAAGATCATGGTCTATTCTTTATAACAGAAACTCATGGACTGACCAGTGTGTTTTTAATCCACCTGTTGTTTTTTTCAGGAATCCACCTGCAGTTCCTCAACTTCTCCACGGAGGCCATTCATGACTACCTGGAGATTCGGAGTGGAACGCTGGAGACGGGCACAGTGATTGACAGGTTCAGTGGACCACATGTCCCCAAGTCTCTGTTCAGCACCACTCACCAGACTAGCCTCTTCTTCCACAGCGACTACTCCCAGAACAAGCCAGGTTTCCAGATGACTTACCAGGGTGAGGATAGAGTTTGTTTGTTTTGGGAAAAAATATATATATATATTGAACAGATAGATAGAAAGAGGATGACACCGGGAAAGATAGAGGTTGTGTCATAGGACCGTAGGTGGGATTGGAACCTATGCCGACAGTGTAGACTACAGAGTTAGTCAGTAGAATTTGTGGGAGAGGAGAAGTCAAAAAGGGCTTGTGATTTCACTCAACTCAATTAAATGTCATTTTATTTGTCATAATGTTAGTCTGGGTAATCTCTTTCAGTATCCCAGATATGATGTCTACATAAAACAGTTTTATGTATTCATTTTCATGTTTGCGTCATTTTCTTATGTATTTTCAGTCAATGTTTATTTAAATGATTGGCTACTTCCTGATTTTCAGCCTATCAGCTACAGAGTTGTCCCGACCCTCGTCCTTTTCGTAATGGCATCGTGATCGGCAGTGACTTCAGTGTGGGCCTCACTGTGTCCTTCGAGTGTCTGCCTGGCTACTCCCTCATCGGAGAGGCCTCTCTCACCTGTCTGCACGGAATCAGCCGCAACTGGAACCACCCGGTACCTCGCTGTGAAGGTAACTATGGACAGAGGAATAGATATGATCTGTATGGTAGCACATTGATGTTGCACCTAGAGGGCAGCAGTGAGCGTTTCGTGGACCTTAACATCCACTACTACAACTTAATATCCTACTACTCCAATGGCATCAACTGCTATCACTATTAGACTGCTATAGTATTATAACATATTACTAAAGAAGTGACGATTACCATGACTTTTACTGCTGTGCCTTGTTGCTCATTCTGTGTAGCCTGGAAAGACCTAAAACCTGACCATGTTTTCCCTCTCCTCTGTGTTTGTGGTAACATCACCTAACCCTCTCCTCTGTGTTTGTGGTAACATCACCTAGCCCTCCCCTCTGTGTTTGTGGTAACATCACCAAGCCCTCTCCTCTGTGTTTGTGGTAACATCACCTAGCCCTCCCCTCTGTGTTTGTGGTAACATCACCAAGCCCTCTCCTCTGTGTTTGTGGTAACATCACCTAGCCCTCTCCACTGTGTTTGTGGTAACATCACCTAACCCTCTCCTCTGTGTTTGTGGTAACATCACCTAACCCTCTCCTCTGTGTTTGTGGTAACATCACCAAGCCCTCTCCTCTGTGTTTGTGGTAACATCACCTAGCCCTCTCCACTGTGTTTGTGGTAACATCACCTAACCCTCTCCTCTGTGTTTGTGGTAACATCACCTAACCCTCTCCTCTGTGTTTGTGGTAACATCACCAAGCCCTCTCCTCTGTGTTTGTGGTAACATCACCTAGCCCTCTCCACTGTGTTTGTGGTAACATCACCTAACCCTCTCCTCTGTGTTTGTGGTAACATCACCTAACCCTCTCCTCTGTGTTTGTGGTAACATCACCTAGCCCTCTCCTCTGTGTTTGTGGTAACATCATCTAGCCCTCTCCTCTGTGTTTGTGGTAACATCACCTAACCCTCTCCTCTGTGTTTGTGGTAACATCACAAGGCCTCTCCTCTGTGTTTGTGGTAACATCATCTAGCCCTCTCCTCTGTGTTTGTGGAAACATTATCTAGCCCTCTCCTCTGTGTTTGTGGAAACATCATCTAGCCCTCTCCTCTGTGTTTGTGGTAACATCACCAAGCCCTCTCCTCTGTGTTTGTGGTAACATCACCTAGCCCTCTCCTCTGTGTTTGTGGTAACATCACCTAACCCTCTCCTCTGTGTTTGTGGTAACATCATCTAGCCCTCTCCTCTGTGTTTGTGGAAACATCATCTAGCCCTCTCCTCTGTGTTTGTGGTAACATCACCAAGCCCTCTCCTCTGTGTTTGTGGTAAAATCACCTAGCCCTCTCCTCTGTGTTTGTGGTAACATCACCTAACCCTCTCCTCTGTGTTTGTGGTAACATCACCAAGCCCTCTCCTCTGTGTTTGTGGTAACATCATCTAGCCCTCTCCTCTGTGTTTGTGGTAACATAACCTAGCCCTCTCCTCTGTGTTTGTGGAAACATCATCTAGCCCTCTCCTCTGTGTTTGTGGTAACATCACCAAGCCCTCTCCTCTGTGTTTGTGGAAACATCATCTAGCCCTCTCCTCTGTGTTTGTGGTAACATCACCAAGCCCTCTCCTCTGTGTTTGTGGTAACATCACCTAGCCCTCTCCTCTGTGTTTGTGGTAACATCATCTAGCCCTCTCCTCTGTGTTTGTGGTAACATCACCAAGCCCTCTCCTCTGTGTTTGTGGTAACATCACCAAGCCCTCTCCTCTGTGTTTGTGGTAACATCACCAAGCCCTCTCCTCTGTGTTTGTGGTAACATCACCTAGCCCTCTCCTCTGTGTTTGTGGTAACATCACCTAGCCCTCTCCTCTGTGTTTGTGGTAACATCACCAAGCCCTCTCCTCTGTGTTTGTGGTAACATCACCAAGCCCTCTCCTCTGTGTTTGTGGTAACATCACCTAGCCCTCTCCTCTGTGTTTGTGGTAACATCACCTAACCCTCTCCTCTGTGTTTGTGGTAACATCACCTAACCCTCTCCTCTGTGTTTGTGGTAACATCACCTAGCCCTCTCCTCTGTGTTTGTGGTAACATCATCTAGCCCTCTCCTCTGTGTTTGTGGTAACATCACCTAACCCTCTCCTCTGTGTTTGTGGTAACATCACAAGGCCTCTCCTCTGTGTTTGTGGTAACATCATCTAGCCCTCTCCTCTGTGTTTGTGGAAACATTATCTAGCCCTCTCCTCTGTGTTTGTGGAAACATCATCTAGCCCTCTCCTCTGTGTTTGTGGTAACATCACCAAGCCCTCTCCTCTGTGTTTGTGGTAACATCACCTAGCCCTCTCCTCTGTGTTTGTGGTAACATCACCTAACCCTCTCCTCTGTGTTTGTGGTAACATCATCTAGCCCTCTCCTCTGTGTTTGTGGAAACATCATCTAGCCCTCTCCTCTGTGTTTGTGGTAACATCACCAAGCCCTCTCCTCTGTGTTTGTGGTAAAATCACCTAGCCCTCTCCTCTGTGTTTGTGGTAACATCACCTAACCCTCTCCTCTGTGTTTGTGGTAACATCACCAAGCCCTCTCCTCTGTGTTTGTGGTAACATCATCTAGCCCTCTCCTCTGTGTTTGTGGTAACATCACCTAGCCCTCTCCTCTGTGTTTGTGGAAACATCATCTAGCCCTCCCTCCTCTGTGTTTGTGGTAACATCACCAAGCCCTCTCCTCTGTGTTTGTGGAAACATCATCTAGCCCTCTCCTCTGTGTTTGTGGTAACATCACCAAGCCCTCTCCTCTGTGTTTGTGGTAACATCACCTAGCCCTCTCCTCTGTGTTTGTGGTAACATCATCTAGCCCTCTCCTCTGTGTTTGTGGTAACATCACCAAGCCCTCTCCTCTGTGTTTGTGGTAACTCACCAAGTGTGTTTGTGGTAACATCACCAAGCCCTCTCCTCTGTGTTTGTGGTAACATCACCTAAGCCCTCTCCTCTGTGTTTGTGGTAACATCACCTAGCCCTCTCCTCTGTGTTTGTGGTAACATCACCTAGCCCTCTCCTCTGTGTTTGTGGTAACATCACCAAGCCCTCTCCTCTGTGTTTGTGGTAACATCACCAAGCCCTCTCCTCTGTGTTTGTGGTAACATCACCAAGCCCTCCTCTGTGTTTGTGGTAACATCACCAAGCCCTCTCTGTGTTTGTGGTAACTCTGTGTTTGTGTTTGTGGTAACATCACCAAGCCCTCTCCTCTGTGTTTGTGGTAACATCATCTAGCCCTCTCCTCTGTGTTTGTGGTAACATCACCAAGCCCTCTCCTCTGTGTTTGTGGTAACATCACCTAACCCTGTGTTTGTGGTAACATCACCAAGCCCTCTCCTCTGTGTTTGTGGTAACATCACCTAGTCCTCTCCTCTGTGTTTGTGGTAACATCACCTAGCCCTCTCCTCTGTGTTTGTGGTAACATCACTAGCCCTCTGTGTTTGTGGTAACCTCTGTGTTTGTGGTAACATCACCAAGCCCTCTCCTCTGTGTTTGTGGTAACATCACCTAACCCTCTCCTCTGTGTTTGTGGTAACATCACCAAGCCCTCTCCTCTGTGTTTGTGGTAACATCATCTAGCCCTCTCCTCTGTGTTTGTGGTAACATCACCTAGCCCTCTCCTCTGTGTTTGTGGTAACATCATCTAGCCCTCTCCTCTGTGTTTGTGGTAACATCACCAAGCCCTCTCCTCTGTGTTTGTGGTAACATCACCTAGCCCTCTCCTCTGTGTTTGTGGTAACATCATCTAGCCCTCTCCTCTGTGTTTGTGGTAACATCACCTAGTCCTCTCCTCTGTGTTTGTGGTAACATCACCTAGCCCTCTCCTCTGTGTTTGTGGTAACATCACCTAGCCCTCTCCTCTGTGTTTGTGGTAACATCACCTAGCCCTCTCCTTTGTGTTAACATCACCCAGCCCTCTCCTCTGTGTTTGTGGTAACATCACCTAGCCCTCTCCTCTGTGTTTGTGGTAACATCACCTAACCCTCTCCTCTGTGTTTGTGGTAACATCACCTAGCCCTCTCCTCTGTGTTTGTGGTAACATCACCTAACCCTCTCCTCTGTGTTTGTGGTAACATCACCTTGCCCTCTCCTCTGTGTTTGTGGTAACATCACCTAGCCCTCTCCTCTGTGTTTGTGGTAACATCACCTAGCCCTCTCCTCTGTGTTTGTGGTAACATCACCTAGCCCTCTCCTCTGTGTTTGTGGTAACATCACCTAACCCTCTCCTCTGTGTTTGTGGTAACATCACCTAGCCCTCTCCTCTGTGTTTGTGGTAACATCACCTAGCCCTCTCCTCTGTGTTTGTGGTAACATCACCTAGCCCTCTCCTCTGTGTTTGTGGTAACATCACCTAACCCTCTCCTCTGTGTTTGTGGTAACATCACCTAGCCCTCTCCTCTGTGTTTGTGGTAACATCACCTAACCCTATCCTCTGTGTTTGTGGTAACATCACCTAACCCTATCCTCTGTGTTTGTGGTAACATCACCTTGCCCTCTCCTCTGTGTTTGTGGTAACATCACCGAGCCCTCTCCTCTGTGTTTGTGGTAACATCACCTAGTCCTCTCCTCTGTGTTTGTGGTAACATCACCTAGCCCTCTCCTCTGTGTTTGTGGTAACATCACCTAGCCCTCTCCTCTGTGTTTGTGGTAACATCACCTAACCCTCTCCTCTGTGTTTGTGGTAACATCACCTAGTCCTCTCCTCTGTGTTTGTGGTAACATCATCTAGCCCTCTCCTCTGTGTTTGTGGTAACATCACCTAGTCCTCTCCTCTGTGTTTGTGGTAACATCACCTAGCCCTCTCCTCTGTGTTTGTGGTAACATCACCTAGCCCTCTCCTCTGTGTTTGTGGTAACATCACCTAGCCCTCTCCTCTGTGTTTGTGGTAACATCACCTAGCCCTCTCCTCTGTGTTTGTGGTAACATCACCTAGCCCTCTCCTCTGTGTTTGTGGTAACATCACCTAGCCCTCTCCTCTGTGTTTGTGGTAACATCACCTAGCCCTCTCCTCTGTGTTTGTGGTAACATCATCTAGCCCTCTCCTCTGTGTTTGTGGTAACATCACCTAGCCCTCTCCTCTGTGTTTGTGGTAACATCACCTAGCCCTCTCCTCTGTGTTTGTGGTAACATCACCTAACCCTCTCCTCTGTGTTTGTGGTAACATCATCTAGCCCTCTCCTCTGTGTTTGTGGTAACATCACCTAGCCCTCTCCTCTGTGTTTGTGGTAACATCATCTAGCCCTCTCCTCTGTGTTTGTGGTAACATCACCTAGCCCTCTCCTCTGTGTTTGTGGTAACATCATCTAGCCCTCTCCTCTGTGTTTGTGGTAACATCACCTAACCCTCTCCTCTGTGTTTGTGGTAACATCACCTAGCCCTCTCCTCTGTGTTTGTGGTAACATCACCAAGCCCTCTCCTCTGTGTTTGTGGTAACATCACCAAGCCCTCTCCTCTGTGTTTGTGGTAACATCACCTAGCCCTCTCCTCTGTGTTTGTGGTAACATCACCCTCTCCTCTGTGTTTGTGGTAACCCTAACATCTGTGTTTGTGGTAACATCTAGCCCTCTCCTCTGTGTTTGTGGTAACATCATCTAGCCCTCTCCTCTGTGTTTGTGGTAACATCATCTAGCCCTCTCCTCTGTGTTTGTGGTAACATCACCTAGCCCTCTCCTCTGTGTTTGTGGTAACATCACCTGTGTTTGTGGCCCTCTCCTCTGTGTTTGTGGTAACATCATCTAGCCCTCTCCTCTGTGTTTGTGGTAACATCACCTAACCCTCTCCTCTGTGTTTGTGGTAACATCACCTAGCCCTCTCCTCTGTGTTTGTGGTAACATCACCTAACCCCCTCTCCTCTGTGTTTGTGGTAACATCACCTAGCCCTCTCCTCTGTGTTTGTGGTAACATCACCTAGCCCTCTCCTCTGTGTTTGTGGTAACATCACCTAGCTCTCTCCTCTGTGTTTGTGGTAACATCACCAAGCCGTCTCCTCTGTGTTTGTGGTAACATCACCTAACCCTCTCCTCTGTGTTTGTGGTAACATCACCTAGCCCTCTCCTCTGTGTTTGTGGTAACATCACCTAGCCCTCTCCTCTGTGTTTGTGGTAACATCACCTAACCCTCTCCTCTGTGTTTGTGGTAACATCACCTAGCCCTCTCCTCTGTGTTTGTGGTAACATCACCTAGCCCTCTCCTCTGTGTTTGTGGTAACATCACCAAGCCCTCTCCTCTGTGTTTGTGGTAACATCACCTAGCCCTCTCCTCTGTGTTTGTGGTAACATCACCTAGCCCTCTCCTCTGTGTTTGTGGTAACATCACCAAGCCCTCTCCTCTGTGTTTGTGGTAACATCATCTAGCCCTCTCCTCTGTGTTTGTGGTAACATCACCAAGCCCTCTCCTCTGTGTTTGTGGTAACATCACCTAGCCCTCTCCTCTGTGTTTGTGGTAACATCACCTAGCCCTCTCCTCTGTGTTTGTGGTAACATCACCAAGCCCTCTCCTCTGTGTTTGTGGTAACATCACCTAGCCCTCTCCTCTGTGTTTGTGGTAACATCATCTAGCCCTCTCCTCTGTGTTTGTGGTAACATCACCTAGCCCATCTCCTCTCTGTGTTTGTGGTAACATCACCTAGCCCTCTCCTCTGTGTTTGTGGTAACATCACCTAGCCCTCTCCTCTGTGTTTGTGGTAACATCACCTAGCCCTCTCCTCTGTGTTTGTGGTAACATCATCTAGCCCTCTCCTCTGTGTTTGTGGTAACATCACCTAGCCCTCTCCTCTGTGTTTGTGGTAACATCACCTAGCCCTCTCTCCTCTGTGTTTGTGGTAACATCACCTAGCCCTCTCCTCTGTGTTTGTGGTAACATCACCTAGCCCTCTCCTCTGTGTTTGTGGTAACATCACCTAACCCTCTCCTCTGTGTTTGTGGTAACATCACCAAGCCCTCTCCTCTGTGTTTGTGGTAACATCACCAAGCCCTCTCCTCTGTGTTTGTGGTAACATCACCAAGCCCTCTCCTCTGTGTTTGTGGTAACATCACCTAGCCCTCTCTGTGTTTGTGGTAACATCTCTGTGTTTGTGGTAACATCACCTAGCCCTCTCCTCTGTGTTTGTGGTAACATCACCTAGCCCTCTCCTCTGTGTTTGTGGTAACATCACCTAGACCTCTCCTCTGTGTTTGTGGTAACATCACCTAGCCCTCTCCTCTGTGTTTGTGGTAACATCACCTAGCCCTCTCCTCTGTGTTTGTGGTAACATCACCAAGCCCTCTCCTCTGTGTTTGTGGTAACATCATCTAGCCCTCTCCTCTGTGTTTGTGGTAACATCACCTAGCCCTCTCCTCTGTGTTTGTGGTAACATCACCTAGCCCTCTCCTCTGTGTTTGTGGTAACATCACCTAGCCCTCTCCTCTGTGTTTGTGGTAACATCACCTAGCCCTCTCCTCTGTGTTTGTGGTAACATCACCTAGCCCTCTCCTCTGTGTTTGTGGTAACATCACCTAGCCCTCTCCTCTGTGTTTGTGGTAACATCACCTAGCCCTCTCCTCTGTGTTTGTGGTAACATCACCTAGCCCTCTCCTCTGTGTTTGTGGTAACATCACCTAACCTGACCACATCTCCCCTCTCCTCTGTAGCACTGTGTGGTGGTAACATCACCTCCATGAATGGGACCATCTACTCCCCCGGCCACCCGGAGGAGTACCCCAACTTCCAGGACTGTGTGTGGAGTGTGAGGGTTCCCCCTGGCAATGGGATCTACATCAACTTCACCGTGCTCAGTACAGAACCCATCTATGACTACATCACTGTGTGGTAAGAACCTATCGACCTCTTAATGAACAGCTAATGAGTTAGATTACACTATAATATATATACACACACACATCACCTTCACCATGGTCAATACAGAACCCATCTATGACTACATCACTGTGTGGTAAGAACCTATCGACCTCTTAATGAGTTAGATTACACTATAATATATATACACACACATCACCTTCACCATGGTCAATACAGAACCCATCTATGACTACATCACTGTGTGGTAAGAACCTATCGACCTCTTAATGAACAGCTAATGAGTTAGATTACACTATAATATATATATATACACACACATCACCTTCACCATGGTCAATACAGAACCCATCTATGACTACATCACTGTGTGGTAAGAACCTATCGACCTCTTAATGAACAGCTAATGAGTTAGATTACACTATAATATATATATATACACACATCACCTTCACCATGGTCAGTACAGAACCCATCTATGACTACATCACTGTGTGGTAAGAACCTATCGACCTCTTAATGAACAGCTAATGAGTTAGATTACACTATAATATATATACACACACATCACCTTCACCATGGTCAATACAGAACCCATCTATGACTACATCACTGTGTGGTAAGAACCTATCGACCTCTTAATGAGTTAGATTACACTATAATATATATACACACACATCACCTTCACCATGGTCAGTACAGAACCCATCTATGACTACATCACTGTGTGGTAAGAACCTATCGACCTCTTAATGAACAGCTAATGAGTTAGATTACACTATAATATATATATACATACACACATCACCTTCACCATGGTCAATACAGAACCCATCTATGACTACATCACTGTGTGGTAAGAACCTATCGACCTCTTAATGAACAGCTAATGAGTTAGATTACACTATAATATATATACACACACACATCACCTTCACCATGGTCAATACAGAACCCATCTATGACTACATCACTGTGTGGTAAGAACCTACAGTGCATTCGGAAAGTATTCAGACCCCTTGACTATTCAGACAGCCTTATTCTAAAATTGATTAAATAAATAAAAATCCTCATAAATCTACAAACAATATCCGATAATGACAAAGCGAAAACAGTTTTTTTTGCACACATTATTCAATATAACAAACAGAAATACCTTATTTACATACGTATACACTACACACATCTCTCACCTATAGTAGTTCCTCTGTTCACCTATAGTAGTTCCTCTGTTCACCTATAGTAGTTCCTCTGTTCACCTATAGTAGTTCCTCTGTTCACCTATAGTAGTTCCTCTGTTCACCTATAGTAGTTCCTCTGTTCACCTATAGTAGCTCCTCTGTTCACCTATAGTAGTTCCTCTGTTCACCTATAGTAGCTCCTCTGTTCACCTATAGTAGTTCCTCTGTTCACCTCTGTTCACCTATAGTAGTTCCTCTGTTCAGTAGCTCCTCTGTTCACCTATAGTAGTTCCTCTGTTCACCTATAGTAGTTCCACCTCCTGTTCACCTATAGTAGTTCCTCTGTTCACCTATAGTAGTTCCTCTGTTCACCTATAGTAGTTCCTCTGTTCGTCACCTATAGTAGCTCCTCTGTTCACCTGTTCCTCTGTTCACCTATAGTAGTTCCTCTGTTCACCTATAGTAGTTCCTCTGTTCACCTATAGTAGTTCCTCTCTGTTCACCTATAGTAGTTCCTCTGTTCACCTATAGTAGTTCCTCCTCTGTTCACCTATAGTAGCTCCTCTGTTCACCTATAGTAGTTCCTCTGTTCACCTATAGTAGTTCCTCTGTTCACCTATAGTAGTTCCTCTGTTCACCTATAGTAGTTCCTCTGTTCACCTATAGTAGTTCCTCTGTTCACCTAGTAGTTCCTCTGTTCAGTTTCCTCTGTTCACCTAGTAGTAGTAGTTCCTCTGTTCACCTATAGTAGTTCCTCTGTTCACCTATAGTAGTTCCTCTGTTCACCTATAGTAGTTCCTCTGTTCACCTATAGTAGTTCCTCTGTTCACCTATAGTAGTTCCTCTGTTCACCTATAGTAGTTCCTCTGTTCACCTAGTAGTAGTAGTTCCTCTGTTCACCTATAGTAGTTCTGTTCTCTGTTCACCTATAGTAGTTCCTCTGTTCACCTATAGTAGTTCCTCTGTTCACCTATAGTAGTTCCTCTGTTCACCTATAGTAGTTCCTCTGTTCACCCTCTGTTCACCTATAGTAGTTCCTATAGTAGTTCCTCTGTTCACCTATAGTAGTTCCTCTGTTCACCTATAGTAGTTCCTCTGTTCACCTATAGTAGTTCCTCTGTTCACCTATAGTAGTTCCTCTGTTCACCTATAGTAGTTCCTCTGTTCACCTATAGTAGTTCCTCTGTTCACCTATAGTAGTTCCTCTGTTCACCTATAGTAGTTCCTCTGTTCACCTATAGTAGTTCCTCTGTTCACCTATAGTAGTTCCTCTGTTCACCTATAGTAGTTCCTCTGTTCACCTATAGTAGTTCCTCTGTTCACCTATAGTAGTTCCTCTGTTCACCTATAGTAGTTCCTCTGTTCACCTATAGTAGTTCCTCTGTTCACCTATAGTAGTTCCTCTGTTCACCTATAGTAGTTCCTCTGTTCACCTATAGTAGTTCCTCTGTTCACCTATAGTAGTTCCTCTGTTCACCTATAGTAGTTCCTCTGTTCACCTATAGTAGTTCCTCTGTTCACCTATAGTAGCTCCTCTCCTCTGTTCACCTATAGTTCCTCTGTTCACCTATAGTAGTCCTCTGTTCACCTATAGTAGTTCCTCTGTTCACCTATAGTAGTACCTATAGTTCCTCTGTTCACCTATAGTAGTTCCTCTGTTCACCTATAGTAGTTCCTCTGTTCACCTATAGTAGTTCCTCTGTTCACCTATAGTAGTTCCTCTGTTCACCTATAGTAGTATAGTAGTTCCTCTGTTCACCTATAGTAGTTCCTCTGTTCACCTATAGTAGTTCCTCTGTTCACCTATAGTAGTTCCTCTGTTCACCTATAGTAGTTCCTCTGTTCACCTATAGTAGTTCCTCTGTTCACCTATAGTAGTTCCTCTGTTCACCTATAGTAGTTCCTCTGTTCACCTCTGTTCATAGTAGTTCCTCTGTTCACCTATAGTAGCTCCTCTGTTCACCATAGTAGTTCCTCTGTTCACCTATAGTAGCTTCCTCTGTTCACCTATAGTAGTTCCTCTGTTCACCTATAGTAGTCCTCTGTTCACCTATAGTAGTTCCTCTGTTCACCTATAGTAGTTCCTCTGTTCACCTATAGTAGTTCCTCTGTTCACCTATAGTAGTTCCTCTGTTCACCTATAGTAGTTCCTCTGTTCACCTATAGTAGTTCCTCTGTTCACCTATAGTAGTTCCTCTGTTCACCTATAGTAGTTCCTCTGTTCACCTATAGTAGTTCCTCTGTTCACCTATAGTAGTTCCTCTGTTCACCTATAGTAGTTCCTCTGTTCACCTATAGTAGTTCCTCTGTTCACCTATAGTAGTTCCTCTGTTCACCTATAGTAGTTCCTCTGTTCACCTATAGTAGCTCCTCTGTTCACCTATAGTAGTTCCTCTGTTCACCTATAGTAGTTCCTCTGTTCACCTATAGTAGTTCCTCTGTTCACCTATAGTAGTTCCTCTGTTCACCTATAGTAGTTCCTCTGTTCATAGTAGTTCCTCTGTTCACCTATAGTAGTTCCTCTGTTCACCTATAGTAGTTCCTCTGTTCACCTATAGTAGTCCTCTGTTCACCTATAGTAGTTCCTCTGTTCACCTATAGTAGTTCCTCTGTTCACCTATAGTAGTTCCTCTGTTCACCTATAGTAGTTCCTCTGTTCACCTATAGTAGTTCCTCTGTTCACCTATAGTAGTTCCTCTGTTCACCTATAGTAGTTCCTCTGTTCACCTAGTAGCTCCTCTGTTCACCTATAGTAGTTCCTCTGTTCACCTATAGTAGTTCCTCTGTTCACCTATAGTAGTTCCTCTGTTCACCTATAGTAGTTCCTCTGTTCACCTATAGTAGTTCCTCTGTTCACCTATAGTAGTTCCTCTGTTCACCTATAGTAGTTCCTCTGTTCACCTATAGTAGTTCCTCTGTTCACCTATAGTAGTTCCTCTGTTCACCTATAGTAGCTCCTCTGTTCACCTATAGTAGTTCCTCTGTTCACCTATAGTAGTTCCTCTGTTCACCTATAGTAGTTCCTCTGTTCACCTATAGTAGTTCCTCTGTTCACCTATAGTAGTTCCTCTGTTCACCTATAGTAGCTCCTCTGTTCACCTATAGTAGTTCCTCTGTTCACCTATAGTAGTTCCTCTGTTCACCTATAGTAGCTCCTCTGTTCACCTATAGTAGTTCCTCTGTTCACCTATAGTAGTTCCTCTGTTCACCTATAGTAGTTCCTCTGTTCACCTATAGTAGTTCCTCTGTTCACCTATAGTAGTTCCTCTGTTCACCTATAGTAGCTCCTCTGTTCACCTATAGTAGTTCCTCTGTTCACCTATAGTAGTTCCTCTGTTCACCTATAGTAGCTCCTCTGTTCACCTATAGTAGCTCCTCTGTTCACCTATAGTAGTTCCTCTGTTCACCTATAGTAGTTCCTCTGTTCACCTATAGTAGCTCCTCTGTTCACCTATAGTAGTTCCTCTGTTCACCTATAGTAGTTCCTCTGTTCACCTATAGTAGTTCCTCTGTTCACCTATAGTAGTTCCTCTGTTCACCTATAGTAGTTCCTCTGTTCACCTATAGTAGTTCCTCTGTTCACCTATAGTAGTTCCTCTGTTCACCTATAGTAGTTCCTCTGTTCACCTATAGTAGTTCCTCTGTTCACCTATAGTAGTTCCTCTGTTCACCTATAGTAGTTCCTCTGTTCACCTATAGTAGTTCCTCTGTTCACCTATAGTAGTTCCTCTGTTCACCTATAGTAGTTCCTCTGTTCACCTATAGTAGCTCCTCTGTTCACCTATAGTAGTTCCTCTGTTCACCTATAGTAGTTCCTCTGTTCACCTATAGTAGTTCCTCTGTTCACCTATAGTAGTTCCTCTGTTCACCTATAGTAGTTCCTCTGTTCACCTATAGTAGTTCCTCTGTTCACCTATAGTAGTTCCTCTGTTCACCTATAGTAGTTCCTCTGTTCACCTATAGTAGTTCCTCTGTTCACCTATAGTAGTTCCTCTGTTCACCTATAGTAGTTCCTCTGTTCACCTATAGTAGTTCCTCTGTTCACCTATAGTAGTTCCTCTGTTCACCTATAGTAGTTC
The DNA here is from genome assembly GCF_023373465.1 of Oncorhynchus keta. Taxonomy (NCBI): domain Eukaryota; kingdom Metazoa; phylum Chordata; class Actinopteri; order Salmoniformes; family Salmonidae; genus Oncorhynchus; species Oncorhynchus keta. Next base: position 34,051,522 of record NC_068440.1, on the reverse strand, counting down.
CTCTGTTCACCTATAGTAGTTCCTCTGTTCACCTATAGTAGTTCCTCTGTTCACCTATAGTAGTTCCTCTGTTCACCTATAGTAGTTCCTCTGTTCACCTATAGTAGTTCCTCTGTTCACCTATAGTAGTTCCTCTGTTCACCTATAGTAGTTCCTCTGTTCACCTATAGTAGCTCCTCTGTTCACCTATAGTAGTTCCTCTGTTCACCTATAGTAGTTCCTCTGTTCACCTATAGTAGTTCCTCTGTTCACCTATAGTAGTTCCTCTGTTCACCTATAGTAGTTCCTCTGTTCACCTATATTAGTTCCTCTGTTCACCTATAGTAGTTCCTCTGTTCACCTATAGTAGTTCCTCTGTTCACCTATAGTAGTTCCTCTGTTCACCTATAGTAGTTCCTCTGTTCACCTATAGTAGTTCCTCTGTTCACCTATAGTAGTTCCTCTGTTCACCTATAGTAGTTCCTCTGTTCACCTATAGTAGTTCCTCTGTTCACCTATAGTAGTTCCTCTGTTCACCTATAGTAGCTCCTCTGTTCACCTATAGTAGTTCCTCTGTTCACCTATAGTAGTTCCTCTGTTCACCTATAGTAGTTCCTCTGTTCACCTATAGTAGTTCCTCTGTTCACCTATAGTAGCTCCTCTGTTCACCTATAGTAGCTCCTCTGTTCACCTATAGTAGCTCCTCTGTTCACCTATAGTAGTTCCTCTGTTCACCTATAGTAGTTCCTCTGTTCACCTATAGTAGTTCCTCTGTTCACCTATAGTAGTTCCTCTGTTCACCTATAGTAGTTCCTCTGTTCACCTATAGTAGTTCCTCTGTTCACCTATAGTAGTTCCTCTGTTCACCTATAGTAGTTCCTCTGTTCACCTATAGTAGTTCCTCTGTTCACCTATAGTAGTTCCTCTGTTCACCTATAGTAGTTCCTCTGTTCACCTATAGTAGCTCCTCTGTTCACCTATAGTAGTTCCTCTGTTCACCTATAGTAGCTCCTCTGTTCACCTATAGTAGTTCCTCTGTTCACCTATAGTAGTTCCTCTGTTCACCTATAGTAGCTCCTCTGTTCACCTATAGTAGTTCCTCTGTTCACCTATAGTAGTTCCTCTGTTCACCTATAGTAGTTCCTCTGTTCACCTATAGTAGTTCCTCTGTTCACCTATAGTAGCTCCTCTGTTCACCTATAGTAGTTCCTCTGTTCACCTATAGTAGTTCCTCTGTTCACCTATAGTAGTTCCTCTGTTCACCTATAGTAGCTCCTCTGTTCACCTATAGTAGCTCCTCTGTTCACCTATAGTAGTTCCTCTGTTCACCTATAGTAGTTCCTCTGTTCACCTATAGTAGTTCCTCTGTTCACCTATAGTAGTTCCTCTGTTCACCTATAGTAGTTCCTCTGTTCACCTATAGTAGTTCCTCTGTTCACCTATAGTAGTTCCTCTGTTCACCTATAGTAGTTCCTCTGTTCACCTATAGTAGCTTCCTCTGTTCACCTATAGTAGTTCCTCTGTTCACCTATAGTAGCTCCTCTGTTCACCTATAGTAGTTCCTCTGTTCACCTATAGTAGTTCCTCTGTTCACCTATAGTAGTTCCTCTGTTCACCTATAGTAGTTCCTCTGTTCACCTATAGTAGCTCCTCTGTTCACCTATAGTAGTTCCTCTGTTCACCTATAGTAGTTCCTCTGTTCACCTATAGTAGTTCCTCTGTTCACCTATAGTAGTTCCTCTGTTCACCTATAGTAGCTCCTCTGTTCACCTATAGTAGTTCCTCTGTTCACCTATAGTAGCTCCTCTGTTCACCTATAGTAGTTCCTCTGTTCACCTATAGTAGTTCCTCTGTTCACCTATAGTAGTTCCTCTGTTCACCTATAGTAGTTCCTCTGTTCACCTATAGTAGTTCCTCTGTTCACCTATAGTAGCTCCTCTGTTCTGTTCACCTATAGTAGTTCCTCTGTTCACCTATAGTAGTTCCTCTGTTCACCTATAGTAGTTCCTCTGTTCACCTATAGTAGTTCCTCTGTTCACCTATAGTAGTTCCTCTGTTCACCTATAGTAGTTCCTCTGTTCACCTATAGTAGTTCCTCTGTTCACCTATAGTAGTTCCTCTGTTCACCTATAGTAGCTCCTCTGTTCACCTATAGTAGTTCCTCTGTTCACCTATAGTAGTTCCTCTGTTCACCTATAGTAGTTCCTCTGTTCACCTATAGTAGTTCCTCTGTTCACCTATAGTAGTTCCTCTGTTCACCTATAGTAGTTCCTCTGTTCACCTATAGTAGCTCCTCTGTTCACCTATAGTAGCTCCTCTGTTCACCTATAGTAGCTCCTCTGTTCACCTATAGTAGTTCCTCTGTTCACCTATAGTAGTTCCTCTGTTCACCTATAGTAGTTCCTCTGTTCACCTTCACCTATATTAGTTCCTCTGTTCACCTATAGTAGTTCCTCTGTTCACCTATAGTAGTTCCTCTGTTCACCTATAGTAGTTCCTCTGTTCACCTATAGTAGTTCCTCTGTTCACCTATAGTAGTTCCTCTGTTCACCTATAGTAGCTCCTCTGTTCACCTATAGTAGTTCCTCTGTTCACCTATAGTCTGTTCAGTTCCTCTGTTCACCTATAGTAGTTCCTCTGTTCACCTATAGTAGCTCCTCTGTTCACCTATAGTAGTTCCTCTGTTCACCTATAGTAGTTCCTCTGTTCACCTATAGTAGTTCCTCTGTTCACCTATAGTAGTTCTGTTCTCTCCTCTGTTCACCTATAGTAGTTCCTTTGTTCACCTATAGTAGCTCCTCTGTTCACCTATAGTAGTTCCTCTGTTCACCTATAGTAGCTCCTCTGTTCACCTATAGTAGTTCCTCTGTTCACCTATAGTAGTTCCTCTGTTCACCTATAGTAGCTCCTCTGTTCACCTATAGTAGTTCCTCTGTTCACCTATAGTAGCTCCTCTGTTCATTCAACTTGGTTGGAAGGCCAGATAGAAAAACTAGGCTATTATTATCCTTCCCACTCACCTCTTCCCACTCACCTCTTCCCACTCACCTCTTACCACTCACCTCTTCCCACTCACCTCTTCCCACTCACCTCTTCCCACTCACCTCTTACCACTCACCTCTTCCCACTCACCTCTTCCCACTCACCTCTTCCCACTCACCTCTTCCCACTCACCTCTTCCCACTCACCTCTTACCACTCACCTCTTCCCCCTCACCTCTTCCCACTCACCTCTTCCCACTCACCTCTTCCCACTCACCTCTTACCACTCACCTCTTCCCACTCACCTCTTCCCACTCACCTCTTACCACTCACCTCTTACCACTCACCTCTTCCCACTCACCTCTTCCCACTCACCTCCACTTACCACTCACCTCTTCCCACTCACCTCTTACCACTCACCTCTTACCACTCACCTCTTCCCACTCACCTCTTACCACTCACCTCTTACCACTCACCTCTTACCACTCACCTCTTCCCACTCACCTCTTACCACTCACCTCTTACCACTCACCTCTTACCACTCACCTCTTCCCACTCACCTCTTACCACTCACCTCTTACCACTCACCTCTTACCACTCACCTCTTCCCACTCACCTCTTCCCACTCACCTCTTACCACTCACCTCTTACCACTCACCTCTTACCACTCACCTCTTCCCCTCACCTCTTCCCACTCACCTCTTCCCACTCACCTCTTACCACTCACCTCTTACCACTCACCTCTTCCCACTCACCTCTTACCACTCACCTCTTACCACTCACCTCTTACCACTCACCTCTTACCACTCACCTCTTCCCCTCACCTCTTACCACTCACCTCTTCCCACTCACCTCTTCCCACTCACCTCTTACCACTCACCTCTTCCCACTCACCTCTTCCCACTCACCTCTTACCACTCACCTCTTACCACTCACCTCTTCCCACTCACCTCTTCCCACTCACCTCTTACCACTCACCTCTTACCACTCACCTCTTCCCACTCACCTCTTACCACTCACCTCTTACCACTCACCTCTTACCACTCACCTCTTCCCACTCACCTCTTACCACTCACCTCTTCCCACTCACCTCTTACCACTCACCTCTTCCCACTCACCTCTTACCACTCACCTCTTACCACTCACCTCTTACCACTCACCTCTTCCCACTCACCTCTTCCCACTCACCTCTTACCACTCACCTCTTCCCACTCACCTCTTCCCACTCACCTCTTCCCACTCACCTCTTCCCACTCACCTCTTCCCACTCACCTCTTCCCACTCACCTCTTACCACTCACCTCTTCCCACTCACCTCTTACCACTCACCTCTTCCCACTCACCTCTTCCCACTCACCTCTTCCCACTCACCTCTTACCACTCACCTCTTCCCACTCACCTCTTCCCACTCACCTCTTCCCACTCACCTCTTACCACTCACCTCTTCCCACTCACCTCTTACCACTCATCTCTTACCACTCACCTCTTACCACTCACCTCTTACCACTCACCTCTTCTAACTCACCTCTTACACAGCAACTGAGGTGTTTATTGCAATGAATTGATGTAAATTGTGTCATGTTGTACATAATAATTACTTTTTAGTTAGTTTCAATGAAATTAGACTTTTGTTGCATTACCCATGAGGAGATAACAAGAAATTATGTAAAACCATGTGATAGTCAATTAGCCTAGCCAACTATAGTAGAGCTAACCCTTGACTATACGTGTTGGATGCTTAATTAGTAGAATTATTACTAAAACCTGTTTTGGCAGAAACCTTCGGTATGGTAAAAGTTTTCCATATTGTGTTGTTGTTTTAAAACGTAAAAGTAATTATACATTTGTGGAAAAAAGCCAACTTTGTTTTTGCATTTCACGTTCCCCAGTGCTCTCAAACCTCTCTTCCAAACTGTTCTTTCTTAATTGGATGCATCCTTTCTGTGGTTACCATAGCTACTGCATTTCTCACTATTGATAAAACAGAACTTTGTCTTCTGGTTGGTTTGAGAGAGATTTGAACTGTTCACCCCCTTTCTCTCTCTCTCTCTCTCTCCATCTGGTTCCCTCCATCACTCCATCCCTACTCCATCCCTTCATTAAACAAATGGACCAACAGTGATATAACACGCACAGTTAGTCCATTTAAATGCACAGAGTATGATCAATGTACTCAGACTTTTAATCTCTCCCTGTGAACGGTAAAGATTTTTGGAGGAAATGTAATGCAGTAATGCAGTCGCCAAAAGGCAAGTTCGTCATGTATCCCCATAGATCCAGTCAAAGGCATCTTGATGTTTTAAAGAGAGCGGCTTCCTGAGTAATTGTCCTCCCCAGCACTCTGACACCCCTGTTGTGGAGGGGGATGGAGAGAAGGAGGAGAAAGAGAGAGCGTAATGGATGGAATAGATTAATTCTATGTCCTCCATCCATGAGCACACAAATAATAAGTCCCTCCTTTGTCCCCCCGCATGTTTAAATAATGCATTCCCCCCCACGGCTCTCTTTCAGTTTCTCATAGTATGTATTTATATTGCTGAATGCGGCAGGCTGCCAGCGCTTCAATCTGTTCTCAGCGCTGTGAGATGTCATGCTGGCTTCAAACCCCCCCACACACACACACACACACGCACACACTCACACACTCACACACTCACGTATGCACTAATGCAAAGAGACAATCACTCAAGCAGTCTCCCTCACACAGACACACAAACACATACACACACACACACACCGTGCTCCCGAAAAATCCCAGGTGTCAGAGATTAGCCAGATGAATAAAAGTTCTCTGCTTGTTCGCTAGGACTGCTCTGACCCAGCGGTGCCCAGAGTGGGGGTCCACTGAGCACCATTAAACAGACGCCCTTCTCACATTCACGCACTCATTTACCTTTGACTGGCTCCAGATTTGACCCATGGGGGTGGTCTGCTCTTTGGCTGTCACGATCACAGAGATGTAAGCCTCCTCCTGCCCCTGTCTCTTAATTGGGTAACGTGTTTGATATCTGGGGTACCTTTCTGCATTTTAAAACCCAGTCTCTGTAATGACACCCTTATGCTTCTCCAAAAATAAAGTTTATAAAAGAGATGCTATAATCGTCTCTTCCTGGAAGGAATACTGTAGATCAGTGATCGGTTAGGGATCATTTGGCTGCTCTCTACAATACATTGACGTGGGGAATGTTCATTAAAAATGACCGCAATAGATTTCCAATGGGCCTCTTTCAAAGATATGTTTGTATTGGTCAATGTCTTGTCTTCATTGTCTATTGACAATGTCCATCACCTGCCCATACGGAGGGATTTGTCATTGATCCTTGGTGTGTATGTTGTGTGTGTCTCTACAGGGATGGTCCAGACCAGAGCTCCCCCCAGATCGGTCAGTTCAGTGGGAACACAGCGCTGGAGTCGGTCTACAGCACCTCCAACCAGATCCTCATTAAGTTCCACAGCGACTTCAGCGGCAGCGGATTCTTCGTGCTCAGTTACCATGGTGACCACTACATCAGAGAGACAGGCAGGGACAGAAAAATATAAAAGATGGTTAGAGAGTGAAAGATGGAAAACAAATGTGATAAAGGAGGAGGAGAGAGAGGGGTAAAGAAAGAAAGAAGGAGTGAGTGTGAGGTAGAGATAGAGATGTAGAGATAGTGAGTGAGAGGTAGAGATAGTGAGTGAGAGGTAGAGATAGTGAGTGTGAGGTAGAGATAGTGAGTGAGAGGTAGAGATAGTGAGTGAGAGGTAGATATAGTGAGTGAGAGTGAGAGGTAGAGAGTGAGAGGTAGAGAGTGAGAGGTAGAGAGTGAGAGGTAGAGATAGAGTGAGAGATGTAGAGATAGAGTGAGAGATGTAGAGATAGAGAGTGAGATGTAGAGATAGAGACTGAGAGGTAGAGATAGTGAGGTAGAGATAGTGAGTGAGAGGTAGAGATAGAGACTGAGAGGTAGAGATAGTGAGGTAGAGATAGTGAGTGAGAGGTAGAGATAGTGAGTGAGAGGTAGAGATAGTGAGTGAGAGGTAGAGATAGAGACTGAGAGGTAGAGATAGTGAGGTAGAGATAGTGAGTGAGAGGTAGAGATAGAGACTGAGAGGTAGAGATAGTGAGTGAGAGGTAGAGATAGTGAGTGAGAGGTAGAGATAGTGAGTGAGAGGTAGAGATAGTGAGTGAGAGGTAGAGATAGTGAGTGAGAGGTAGAGAGTGACAGGTAGAGAGTGACAGGTAGAGAGTGACAGGTAGAGAGAGTGAAAGATGTAGAGAGTGAGAGTTAGAGAGTGAGAGGTAGAGATAGAGATAATAAATGAGAGGTAAAGATAGTGAGTGAGAGGTAGAGATGGTGAATGAGAGGTAGAGATAGAGAGGAGAGAACAAAGCCAGAAGGAAAAGGAAGAGATCAATGGTCTGACAGGCAGCGGAGTAAAGCTCCTAGGCCTTCTCCCACTCCTCCTACTCTTTCTCCTCCCTCTCCTCCTACTCTTCCTCCTCCCTCTCCTCTGACCTTCCTCCTCCCTCTCCTACTACTCTTCCTCCTCCCTCTTCTCCTCCCCCTCATCTTCTTCCTCCTCTTCCTCCTCTTTCTCTTCCTCCCTTTCCTCCACCTCATCTTCCTCTTCTTCCTCCTTTTTTTACCTCCTCCTCTTCCTCATCTTCCCTCTCTTCCTCCTCCCTCTCATCCTCCTACTCTTCTTCCCCTCCCGCTCCTCCTCTTCCTCCTCCTATTCCTTTTTCTCGTCCTCCTCTTTCTCGTCCTCCTCCCTCTCCTCCTCTTTCTCCCTCTACTCTTCCTCCTCTTCCTCCTCTTCCTCCTCTTCCCCTCATGCACGCTTGCCTGCCTAGGGCCTCTGACACACATGGCAGCTAGCATTCATTATTGCCTCAGCTCATTTTCATAGTCAATTTAATCTTGACTTATTGCGCTTCGATGCCTCTCTCCAATCTGACTGTCTTTGTATTGAATCAGTGAAGGGACATGGTTCTATACACCTATGTCACATTGATTATTGGCTACAGGGTGCGCTCTGAGAAATGAACACTTGCCCAAATATATTTTTTCTATACTGACATCCAGACACATACAGCCTCTTCACACTGCTAATGACACACAAGGCTGCTCTTACACGGATTGTTGACACGGTGCTACTGGAAAAAAACAGATCAAGTATCCCAATAGCAAGGCCCATGTCATTCTGCTACAGCCAGCACTTATGATTTTACTACAAGTGTTTATTGATCCTGGCCTGTATCAAACGTCTCTCACGGTTAACCAGTCTCTCGATTGTGGCCGGTGGGGTGGCTTACGAGGTACTCCAATCACTTTACTGTAATAGTCTTAACTGCTAAACCGTCACTTTAGTTTCAGCTCCGCCCAAATGGATTATGGGTAAACTACAGGCATGGACTTTGATATAGTATGGATTGACAAGTCACATTCACGGTTTGTTGATTACAGTTATTAAAATGTTTTTCATTTGTCTGTCAGATGTTCAAAAGGCACAGCTTAACTATTTGATCAATCATGTTATTATTATTAATAATCTGTACATCCATCCCTGCCGTCAAATAAGGAGAGCTGGTCTGTCTGTTGAAGCTAGCAGCTCCTTCAGTGCCTTGCAAAAGTAGTCACCCCCTTGGCATTTTTCCTATTTTGTTGCATTACAACCTCTAATTTAAATAGATTTTTATTTGGATTTCATATAATGGACATACACAAAATAGTCCAAAAACAACGGAAAAGTGGTCATTGCAAATGTATTCACCCCTTTGCTATGAAGCCCCTAAATAAGATCTGGTGCAACCAATTACCTTCAGAAGTCACATAATTAGTTAAATCAAGTCCACATGTGTGAAATCTAAGTGTCACATGATCTGTCACATGATCTCAGTAGATATACACCTGTTCTGAAAGGCCCCAGAGTCTGCAACACCTCTAAGCAAGGGGCAACATGAAGACCAAGGAGCTCTCCAAACAGGTCAGGGGCAAAGTTTTGGAGAAGTACAGATCAAGGTTGGGTATAAAAATATATATCAGAAACTTTGAACACCCCACAGAGCACCATTAAATCCATTATTGAAAAATGGAAAGAATATGACACCACAACAAACCTGCCAAGAGACGGCTGCCCAACAAAACTCACGGACCAGGCAAAGAGGGCATTAATCAGAGAGACAACAAAGAGACCAAAGATAACTCCGAAGGAGCTGCAATGCCCACAGTGGATATTGGAGTATCTGTCCATAGGACCACTTTAAGCCGTACACTCCATAGATCTGGGATTTACGGAAGAGTGGCCAGAAAAAAGCCATTCCTTAAAGAAAAAAATAAGCAAACCCGTTTGGTGTTCGCCAAAAGGCATGTGGGAGACTCCCCAAACATATGGAAGAAGGTAATCTGGTTAGATGAGACTAAAATTGAGCTTTTTGGCCATCAAGGAAAACGCTATGTCTGGCGCAATCTCAAAACCTCTCATCACCCCGAGAACACAATCCCATAATGCTGTGGGGATGTTTTTCATTGGCAGGGACTGGGAAACTGGTCAGAATTGAAGGAATGATGGATGGCGCTAAATACAGGGAAATTCTTGAGGGAAACCTGTTTCGTTCTTCAAGAGATTTGAGACGGGGACGGAGGTTCACCTACCAGCAGGACAATGATCCTAAGCATACTGCTAAAGCAACACTCGGGTGGTTTAAGGGGAAACAATTAAATGTCTTGGAATGGCCTAGTCAAAGCCCAGACCTCAATCCGATTGTGGATCTGTGGTATGACTTAAAGATTGCTGTACACCAGCGGAACCCATCCAACTCGAAGGAGCTGGAGCAGTTTTGCCTTGAAGAATGGGCAAAAATCCCAGTGGCTAGATGTGCCAAGCTTATAGAGACATACCCCAAGAGACTTGCAACTTTAATTGCTGAAAAAGGTGGCTCTACAAAGTATTGACTTTGGGGGGTGAATAGTAATGCACCCTCAAGTTTCCCATTTTTTTGTCTTATTTCTTGTTTGTTTCACCCCAAACAATATTTTGCATCTTCAAAGTGGTAGGCATGTTGTGTAAATGAAATGGTTACAAACCCCCCAAAAAACCCCTCTATTTTAATTCCAGTTTGTAAGGAAGCAAAATAGGAAAAATGCCAAGGTAGGTGAATACTTTTGCAAGCCACTGTAGCTGCTTCTGCTTAGTGATATGAATTTACTAGACTAGAGATAATACACAGCAATGTTTCCCTATATTTTTCTTGGGTTTGGCATGGGAATTACTCTGGAATGAGTTTTGCTTCGATTCATTTGAAATGGGCCACCGAGTTAGAGCGACAACTTTATTTCCCCTTAGTGAACACTCTGCTTTGCTTTGAATTAGCCAGGATTTATTCAACGCTTATTAAAGATATTAATTTAGTTTATTAGATTGTCTTCAACTGTCAAGTAATCAAATTATAGGCTGCAGCCGGTTTATTCACGCAGTTTGCTGTCCAGAATGACAAAAAGAAAGTGTTTTCATGTAGGTCACATCACAGAGTGGCCGGGGGAAACTAAATCTATAGAATGTGGTTATCACTCCTCACAGGCAACACGCAAAACTCTCACTTATTCCAATCTAGTTATGAAAGGATATAATTTGATAAGTTACATAGTTATTCAGGACATTATGCAAGCATCATAATATTATAAATACCATTTGTGGGCAGATCTGATGACTCAATTCCCAGAGTCCACCTGTTTTGACTGGTGATTATCTTCATCGTTGACAGCACATCAACCGGTCAGTCGAGACGTACATCCCACATGAAGGCAATACATAGAGGAAGCAAAGAAACGTTTCCTCTTTTAATGTAGCTCTTTTGTTAATTAAAGCCTATGACGGAGTCTCTCATGGGGACACAGAAAGTCATTGACTCTGTTCATTGCTTTTGCTTCAATTGGCAACACACACACACACACACAAACACACACACACACAGACACACACACACACAAACGCAGACACATATTCACCAAATTCAGTCACACACAGCTCCCCACCCCCCAAGGAGCCTCTAAGAGAATCTTATTAATCAGCTAGCACGTTTAACAGAAGCCACATGCTAAGTGGTTCTCGCTACTTAATTTGTGTTATTGTAGCGTAGTTGTCTGGAGCCAAAGCCCCCACTTGTCTATTAGACAGCCTCCCTCCTCCTCTGTCTACTCTGTAAGCTGGGGGTGTATTCATTAGTGCACACGGAAGCAAATTGTAGCAAAATGTTTTTGCTAAGAAAATGTGAGTTTCTTTTTGGACAAATAAAGGAAGGTGCCCCTCCCTGTTTGCTTGCCTGTTCATGGGGAAGCAAAAGTAGATTTATCTATATAACTGACTGTCTGCTTTAGCGGGGTTGGCATTTCGGAGTCTTTTCTATTGGTTCCCGTTGCACCAGGCAAGCTCAGGCAAGCACATCTATTATATTGAATACTAGTAAATGAACCCAGGTCTGGAAATTAGTTATCTGTCTATCGCTCAGGAGATATCTCCCTCCTGTTCTGTCTGTTCGGGCTGTTGAGACATTTTTAGAACAAGTACACTCTGTTACCAATTAATTAATGATCAATGAATGTCATTGATGTTACCCCCTAGTTTGTGTTGGCATGACCCCACCAGGTATCTTGGTAGTGGGTGTAGTTTGGATCTGCAGTCCTGTAAGATGTTGGCTGCAAGATTCAATGGTGCAATATTTATCCTTGCCTAGTTCAAAGTGCTACCTTATTTAATCCTGTCATTAGCAGCAGCGATTCCTCAGATTGTGTGTGTGTGTGTGTGTGTGTGTGTGTGTGTGTGTGTGTGTGTGTGTGTGTGTGTGTGTGTGTGTGTGTGTGTGTGTGTGTGTGTGTGTGTGTGTGTGTGTGTGTGTGTGTGTGTGTGTGTGTGTGCGCGTGCGTGCGTGTGTGTGTGTACGCAGTGTAATATCTCTCCCTGGGCCCAGCTCCGACCGTTGTCACCTTATTTAATCCTGTCATTAGCGCAAGCTAGCAGCGTTCGTTCCCTCATATCGTTAGCAGTGCCTCTGAGCCAGCTCAGCACAGCTTGGCCGCTCTGTTGAATCCCAGAAGGTATACTGGCTTATCTGATGCCCTTAAACACACCGCCGAGATCACATCGCTGCTGAATAAATTGGTATGCAGCCAGGTGCAGGTGGTGTGGAATCAGAATATTATTATGATTTTTTTTTTTCATTTCTGCCTAACCTTTCAAATGTCAGTAGTTTCTCCTCCTCCACAATTCTGATGCTCTTTTGTCCAAACATGAGAAATCAATGGTCTGTGGTAGGGTTGCACATTTTGGGGAATATTCAGAGGTGGAAACTTTCCATTGGGAATTAATGGGAATACATGGGAATTAATGGGAAATATATACACATTAATATTAATACCATTTAAATGTAGATGTTTTTTGCATTGGATATATTTACAATATCATATGGAGACAGAAATATAAACATTTTAACTTATCATAAGTAGACATAATTGCAAATGATTAAATCCTTCCAATATAAATAAGTCAATTAAAACATTTAAGTTACAAATTGAACTTTAATTAAATGAGTTGACTCTTCACATGGGATGATTTCACTGAACATCAAAAGAAAGTGAATATTGAATGATCCCCATTGATCCATCACATCTCCCAAAAATGTTTTCAACATGCATCTGTAAAATGAAACTAGAAACTAAAGCTTTGTGTAACTTCGTTCTTCGTTTGTGGAAAGAGAGTCGGACCGAAATGCGGCGTAGTGGTTACTCATGACTTTAATGAATGAAGAGCGAAACATGAAATAACTTATACAAAAACAACAAACGGAACGTGAAACCTATTACAGCCTATCTGGTGAAACTACACAGAGACAGGAACAATCACCCACAAAATAAACAGCGAAACCAGGCTACCTAAATACGGTTCCTAATCAGAGACAACGAGAATCACCTGACTCTGATTGAGAACCGCCTCAGGCAGCCAAGCCTATACAACACCCCTAATCAGCCGCGATCCCAAATACTACAAACACCAATACGAAAATACAATAACATAAACCCATGTCACACCCTGGCCTGACCAAATATATAACGAAAACACAAAATACAATGACCAAGGCGTGACAGAACCCCCCTAAGGTGCGGACTCCCGGACGCACCTCAAAACCATAGGGAGGGTCAAGGCGTGACACTTTGGTTCTTCCTCTCAGGCTTCCATGTCTTCTCCCTGGACCTCCTCAATGTCCACCTCTTGATCATCAGACTGAGGCCTCATCTTCAGTCACTTTCCAACCTTGTTGAGGATGGCTCATTGTCAGGCTCAAAAAGCCTCAAATTTGCCCAGATGCCAAAATGTTTTCAACCCTTGTATTGATTGGTCAGCCTGTTGCGTGCTTTGGTGTTTGTTCCCAAACAAAGACCAGTTGCGCTCTGAGGCGGCTGATGTTGGTGGGATTTGGAGGATGATGGAGGCAACAGGGGAAAGAGATCCTCAGATCCACAAAGTCCCTTCCACCAGGTGGCTGATGAGATATGTTGGCACGACTGCCATATTGTATCTCCGTCCCAAAGCCCTTGCTTGGAAGTGTACTTCTCTGCACCAGACAGGATGCTCTTGCCAGCAGAGTTGGAGTCCAACATGTACACTGCAGTGTGTATGTCTTCAGGCAAAAATCTTCAGGCTGTTTTATGTATTTCAGAACTGCAGTTTCCTCTGCTTGGAGAAACAGTGAAGTGGTCAGGGCAGTATGGATTTCTTGTCTTACATCTGCAAGCAGAGTCTGAACATCAGACAGGATGGCATTGTCTCCCTCAATCCGTGCAATGGCTACTGCTACAGGTTTCAGGAGTTTCAGGCTGCTTACCATTTGACACCCAAAGTGCATCATCCAGGAGGATCCTCTTGATGGGGCTGTCTATATCGGCAGACTGTGATATGGCCATTTCTTGGAGAGGCTCCTTCCCCTCCAGGAGACTGTCAAACAAGATGACCCCTAACGTGTGTTGCTGGGCAGCTTCAATGTGGTGCTCTTATTCTTCTCACTTTGCTTGGTGAGGTAGATTGCTGCTATGACCCTTCACATACTTAACCATTTCCTTGGCTCTCTTGTAGAGTGTATCCATTGTTTTAAGTGTCATGATGTCCTTGAGGAGCAGATTCAATGCATGAGCAGCACAGCCAATGGGTGTGATGTGAGCGTAGGACTACTCCACTTTAGACCAAGCAGCCTTCATGTTCGCAGCATTGTCTGTCACCAGTGCAAATACCTTCTGTGGTCCAAGGTCATTGATGTTTGCCTTCAGCTCATCTGCAATGTAGAGACCGGTGTGTCTGTTGTCCCTTGTGTCTGTGCTCTTGTAGAATACTAGTTGAGGGGTGGAGATGAAGTAGTTAATTATTCCTTGCCCACAAACATTCGACCACACTTCAGAGATGATTGCAATACAGTCTGCTTTCTCTATGATTTGCTTGACCTTCACTTGAACTCTGAACTCTGCATCCAGCAAAGGAGTAGATAAAGCATGTCTGGTTGAAGGGGTGTATGCTGGGTGAAGAACATTCACAAATCTATTCCAATACACCTTGCCTTTGAGCATCAGAGGTGAACCAGTTGCATACACAGCTCGAGCAAGACATTCATCAGCATTTCTCTGACTTCGTTCCTCCATTGGGTCCAAAAAACTTCAGATTTCAGGAGGACCATGAGCTGTTGCTCTCGATAAGGTGTCTGATTCATCATTTTCACCTCAAATAGAAGTAGAGGGACTTTTGTCAGAGGTTGCTTGTTGTGGGAGCTGGGGGAACTTAAATGCACTTGGCCAGATGATTCTGCATCTTTGTTGCATTCTTCACATATGATTTGGCACAGTATTTTCAAATGTACACAGCTTTTCCTTCTACATTAGCTGCAGTGAAATGTCTCCACACATCAGAAAATGCACGTGGAATTTTCCTGTAAAGATTAGAATAAAATTAGTTTCAAAAAACAAATACAATTCCCTGTACAGATAAATAGATAAGCAGTTAGATTAAACAACTCCTTGTAAGATAAATGTTTTAAAATGAAACATGTATGGAAACAGGTGAATTAACCCTCCTCAGTTAGCAGGCTCAAGCTGTCACGACTTCCGCCGAAGTCGGTTCCTCTCCTTGTTCGGCCGGTCTTCTAGCCATCGCCGAACCTTTCATTTTCCATTTGTTTTGTCTTGTTTTCCCGCACACCTGGTTTACATTCCCTCATTACTTTATGTGCATATAACCCTCTGTTCCCCCCATGTCTGTGTGTGGAATTGTTTGTTGTAAAGTATATGTGCACTTAAGACTGGTTTGCGACGGGTTATTTCAACCCGTATTTTGTTGTTCTGGGTGCAGTTTGTTTTTCCACATTAAACTGCTCTGGGAGTTACCCATTTCTGCTCTCCTGCGCCTGACTTCCCTGCAGACAGTTACGCACCTCTTACACCAGCAATCTAAACCCCACATGGTAGAGTAGCAAAAACTAACTAGCAGAAATTGTTAACATGTTAGAAATGATTTAAACACACTTTGCTGTAGGCTGCTATTTTACTAGTTTACTAGTTTACTATTTACTATTTTACTAGTATTTTACTAAAAAATAATTCATGTCATATAAAATATATTCACCCCACCCAGTATTATAATCAAAATTTACCAGAAGGCATATAGTCATTAGCTCAGACAGTGTAGTGGTGTGGGCTCAATAGCATCTCATTAGTGAAAGAGCTTGAGAATCAGCTGTACATGTGATGGAAGAGTGCACTGCACATGTGATGAAAGAATGCACTGTGCATGCAGAGGGTTGACATTACATTGAATTGGGGATAGTTTAACCAAAATATGCCACAAAAGTAGGAATTGCCTTATGTGTATCCCACAAAAAAATGTTCACTATTATGAGCTAACTTTTTTTGATGAATTTATGCAAAATTCCCCAAATTCCAGGACTTAACTTCCCATGGGAAAATTTCCGGAGAAATCCTGGAAATTTACTGGAAAGTTTCCGACCGTTTGCAACCCTAGTCTGTGGTCTGTGATTTTGCAAGTGGGTCTGCTGTGGCATGGGTGGGAGGATGTGCTTTGCAGTATTGCACTCAAATCATCACAAATAATAACCAAGGAGACAAAGGCCTCTGGTCAAGAAGTAGAGCACTATATATGGAAAAGGGTGCCATTTGGGACAGACAGAGATATATGTATATATATATATACAGTACCAGTCAAATGTTTTAGGACACCTACTCACATTTATTTAGACTATTTTCTACATTATAGAATAATAGTGAAGACATCATGAACTATGAAATAACACATATGGAATCATGTAGTAACCAAAAAAAATTGTTAACACAAATCAACATATATTTCATATTTTTGATTCTACAAAGTAGCCACCATTTGCCTTGATGACAGCTTTGCACACTCTTCACATTTTCTCAACCAGCTTCATGAGGAATGCTTTTCCAACGGTCTTGTAGGAGTCCCCACATATGCTGAGCCCTTGTTGATTACTTTTCCTTCACTCTGCGGTCCAACTCATCCCAAACCATCTCAAATGGCTTGAAGTCGGGTGATTGTGGAGGCCAGGTCATCAAATGCAGCACTCCATCACTCTCCTTCTCGGTCAAATAGCCCTTACACAGCCTTGAGGTGTGTTTTGGGTCATTGTACTGTTGAAAAACAAATGAGCAAACCAGATGGGATGGCGTATCGCTGCAGAACGCTGTGGTAGCCATGCTGGTTAAGTGTGCCTTGAATTCTAAATAAATCATGACAGTGTCACCAGCAAAGCACCCCCACACCATCACACCTCCTCCTCCATGCTTCACGGTGGGAACCACACATGCAAAGATCATCCGTTCACCTACTCTGTGTCTCACAAAGACAAGGGGTTGGAACCAAAAATCTCAAATTTGGACCAAAGGACAGATTTCCACCGGTCAAATGTCCATTGCTTGTGTTTCTTGCCCCAAGTCTCTTCTTATTATTGGTGTCCTTTAGTAGTGGTTTCTTTGCAGCAATTAGACCATGTGGGCTCCCGAGTGGCGCAGCGGTCTAAGGCACTGCATCTCAGTGCTAGAGGCGTCACTACTGACACCCTGGTTCGAATCCAGGCTGTATCACCAGCCGTGATTGGGAGTCCAATATAGCGGCACACAATTGGCCCAGCATCATCCATTTTTGGCCGGGGAAGGGCATCATTGTAAATAAGATTTTTTTCTTAATTAACTGACTTGTCAAGTTAGAGAAATATAAAATAAATAATAAATGCATAAATGAAGGCCTGATTCACGCAGTCTCCTCTGAACAGTTGATGTTGATAGGTGTCTGTGACTTGATCTCTGTGAAGCATTTATTTGGGCTGCAATCTGAGGTGCAGTTAATTGCAGACTTCTGAGGCTGGTAACTGTAATGAACATATCCTCTGCAGCAGAGGTAACTCTGGGTCTTCCTTTCCTGTGGCGATCCTCATGAGAGGCAGTTTCATCATAGCGCTTGATGGTTTTTGCAACTGCAGTTGAAAAACTTTCAAAGTTCTTTACATTTTCCGGATTGGCTGACCTTCATGTCTTAAAGTAATGATGGACGGTCATTTCTCTTTGCTTATTTGAGCTGTTCTTGCCATAATATGCACTTGGTCTTTTACCAAATAGGGCTATCTTCTGTATACCAACCATACCTTGTCACAACACAACTGATTGGCTCAAATGCATTAAGAAGGTAATAAATTCCACAAATTAACTTTTAACAAGGCACACCTGTTAATTGAAATGCATTCCAGGTGACTACCTCATGAAGCTGGTTGAGAGAATGCCAAGAGTGTGCAAAGCTGTCAACAAGGCAAAGGGTGGCTTATTTGAAGAATCTCAAATCTAAAATATATTTTGATTTGTTTAGCACCTTTTTGGTTACTACATGATTCCAGATGTGCTATTTCATAGCTCGTCAAAATAAAGAAAAACCCTTGAATGAGTAGGTGTGTCCAAACTTTTGACTGGTACTGTTTATATATATATATATATACTTACTTATTTTAATTCCATGTTCAAAAGAATACAGAAAGTCCCAATGCAATAAGTGATTAACCAAAAATAGGATTACTACTCTGTTGAAATGTTCCTTACACCTTCTTCTTTTTCCTCCTCTTCCTCCTCCTTCATCCTCTTCTAGTATACCAGCTGAGGATCTGCCAAGCGCCCCCGGATGTGGCCAACGCTGATATCCTCATGGAGGACAGGGAGTTTGAAATAGGTAACGCCTCCACGTGTAATTCAATCCAAATATTATACATTTTTCTAATGAATCATTTTGGGAGAGATAGGACCTCCTCACCACTCTGTATACTTACATATTGTAGGACTAGGAGTTTTCCTGTGTCGTTATTCATAAAGCGTCTCAGAGTGCTGATCGAGGATCAGTTATGCTTTTTACCTCATGATGAATAAAGAGTATATAGACTGCGGTGGACCTGATCCCAGATCAGATCTCATAAGCTTTGTGAGTATAGGTCTTGGCCTTACTGATACTTCATCCACTGAAGTTATGAAACTGAAACCCTCTCACCAGTTCCATGCCCCTGTATTTCACAACATCCTCCATGTACGTCTCTCCTCTGCTCAGATAAATGTGCTGATACTTGTAGAATGTCCTCACTGAGTATTGATCACGGCTTAGAGAGAGGACAAGTCTCCTCCTGTGTGTGTGTGTGTGTGTGTGTGTGTGTGTGTGTGTGTGTGTGTGTGTGTGTGTGTGTGTGTGTGTGTGTGTGTGTGTGTGTGTGTGTGTGTGTGTGTGTGTGTGTGTGTGTGTGTGTGTGTGTGTGTGTGTGTGTGTGTGTGTGTGTGTGTGTAAATCAAATCGAGTTATATTTGTCACATGCTTTGTACACAACAGTGAAATGTTTACTTGCGCTTCCTTTTTAAGATGGTGCCAGAGAGGAAGGCAGACGTTTTGCCCCCAGACGATTGTGTTTTTTCGTCCTTTATTTGCGTTGTTTGTAACTTATTTTTTAAACTTATTTTGTACATAATGTTGCCGCTACTGTCTCCTATGACCGAAAATAACTAATCGACATTAGGACTGCGATTACTCACCACGGACGAGCAGAATCCTTTTTTTCCTTTCATGACTCTGACGAGCCCAACGTGAAAGATATACTGCTTCCTCGGGGACAAGCCCCGATCCCCGTGAACTGACCCCGATCCCCGTGATCTGTGTGAAGAGGAGGCGTAGAAAGACAATTCGTAGGCGATCGAATTAACCCCCACTTCCCTCCATTCTGCTAGCCTCTCTGGGATAGGGGGACGCAAATGTCCCACTTGGCCAATTGCCAGGGAAAATGCAGAGCGCCAGATTTAAATAAAATACTATAAAATTCAAACTTTCATGAAATCACACATGTAAGATACCAAATTAAAGCTACAGTCGTTGTGAATCCAGCCAACATGTCAGATTTCAAAAAGGCTTTTCGGCGAAAGCATAAGAAGCTATTATCTGATGATAGCACAGCAGTAAACAAAGAGAGAAATAATATTTCAACCCTGCAGGCGCTACACAAAATGCAGAAATAAAATATAAAACATGCCTTACCTTTGACGAGCTTCTTTTGTTTGATCCAGAAAAAAACAGCTTCCAATTTGCGCAAAGTCACTGCAAAATATCTCAAAAGTTACCTGTAAACTTTGCCAAAACATTTCAAAATACTTTTGTAATACAACTTTAGGTATTTTTAAACGTCAATAATCGATCAAATTGAAGACAGGTCTATCTGTTTTCAATAGAGGTCGAGAGGAAACTAACGCTACTTTTCAAGTCTTGGCCAACTCTCAACAGCGTTACCCTTTTCCAGGATGGCCGTACTTCTTTATTGCACAAAGGAATAACCTCAACCAAATTCCAAAGACTGGTGACATCCAGTGGAAGCGGTAGGAACTGCAAACAAGTGCCTAAGAAATATCGTTTCCCCATGAGAACCCAATGAACAGACAGTGACCTCAAAAATAAATGATTCTGAATGGTTAGCCCGCTGGGTTTTGCCTGCTACATAAGTTCTGTTATACACACAGACATGATTCAAACAGTTTTAGACACGTCAGAGTGTTTTCTATCCAAATCTACTAATAATATGCATATCTTATATTCTTGGCATGAGTAGCAGGAAGTTGAAATTGGGCACTCCATTTATCCAAAAGTGAAAATGCTACCCCCTATCCCAAAGAGGCTAGCAAACGTGCAATCGTTGGAGAATAAAATCAAAGTTACACGGAAGATTAACCTGCCCACGGGACATTAAAAACTGTAAGCATTGCAAGGACTTCTACAGTATACTAACCTCAACATCAAAACCGTCATTCCAATTCACAATTCCATACTTAAAACATTGATTTTTGGACCAAATATATCTGAATTGACTATTGCTTCCAAGGATTATCATGAAAAAAACTTCTAACAAGCCAAAACCTGCAGAAGAAACACAGCAGAACCTGGAAATACCATCCAACACAAAATTGAGTGACTAATGTTCAGTCTGAACCTACTTTCTGAAGCCAAAAAGTAAATGAAAATAATCTCTAGGTAATTGTGTTATATAAAGTTTAGTAAATAAGGCTACTAAGCTACCAAGCTGCTAGGAAAGAATCTGACTGAAATTAGCACAGAAGTGTGAGGTGTGAAAACTCTTGAACATAACAATGGCAGGGGAGTTTCATAGCCCCTACCTCCCACCCAAATGCAGAGGCCTTTGAAACGCAGGCCAGATATCTTCCTCAGAATCCCCACAATACAACAACCACAGGACAACTTTGTTTGGACATCGTAAAGGACCATTCACCGACACGGAAAATATATAGCTAGCTAACAACCTCCTTTTCCACGTGGGAAATGATTGACAGAGACTTGCTAGCCACGTTAGCTAGCTAGCTGGGATTTTCCACAAGGAATCTGCCTCCAGAAAAAAGCTTCTCCCAAGTGGGTGTGACATCTACTCCCGTTGCCTGCTGCTCTGCTGCTTGGATTCCACCTAGCGATCTGTTCACCATCTGCCCTGGCCTGTCTCCCCCTGTCTGGTATAGGAATCCCCGCCACACTCCCCCCTCTCTCCCGAGCTTTCACTTGCCTCCAGCAAACATTTGCTGTTGGGGCGAGTGACTCTGAACTTGGTTAGCCCCAAGTTGTTATATTTTTTGCTTGTGCTTTATGATTTTTGCATCATGACTCCTGCGTGCTTTGTTGATTATGAACTTGCTTGTTTACCCAACCGTGGAACAGTCTATGTTTTATCCCACACTCGGGACTTGGACTCTCTATTGGTTTCACAGACTCTTGGCCTCCATTCCTATTCTAACCACCTCTTGCTGGCTTTGTATTCATGTTACCTAATGCACTTGCTGTTCAGTATGATATTGTTGTCATCTAATGCACATTCAAATGTTATAAATCAACACTGCAGAGCTCTCCCTGTCCTCTGCCGTGCCTTGGCTGGTTATGTCTGGAAATGTGCATGCACACCCTGGCCCATCTACTATTGCTAGCCCCAATTGTGATTTGTGCTCTGATATCTGCTTCACTGATTTCTCGTAAAAGCCTGTTTTTTCTGCACGTTAACACTAGAATCGTATTGCCTAAAAGGGATCAATTGAAAGTGTGGGTTCACAGCTCCAATCCAGATGTGCTGGTCATTACTGAGACGTGGTTCAGGAAGAGCGTTTTGAACACTGATGTTAACCTTTCTGGTTATCTTACCAAGGATCACCTTCTGTGCTCGGTTGTCTCCACCAAGTCTTTCCCCAAACAATTTGATTTGCTGGTTTTACACATTAAACGTTCAAATAACTCTTTGTTGACTGTTGCTGGGTGTTATCAGCCACCATCAGCACCGCCCTGTACCCTACCTGTACCCTACCTGTACCCTAAATGCCCTAAGCTCTCTCCTGGCCCCTTACACTAAGTCTGAATTTGTCATGCTAGGTAATCTAAACTAGGACATGCTAAACCACCTGATCAAGTCCTAAAGCAATGGGACTCCCTAAATATTTCTCAGATTATTACCGATCCCACAAGGTATGACTCCAAACACCTAGAAAAGGCTACTCTCCTCGATGTTATCCTCACAAATAATCCTGATAAGTATCAGTCTGGTGTTTTCTGTAATGACCTTAGTGATCACTGTTTTACAGCCTGTGTTCGTAATGGCTGCTCAGTGAAACGACCTGTCCTGACTTGTCATAGATTCTTGCTAAACAACTTTAATGAGCAAGCCTTCCTTCATGACCTCTGTAAATTGGTATAGAATCAGATTGACCTATACCTATACCTCTGTCGAAGACGCTTGGGCCTTCTTTTTTGATATTTTCAGAAGTATCGTTAACAAATACGCACCGATAAAGAAAATGAGAATTCAAAACAGGTTCAGCCCCTGGTTCGACCGTGATCTGGCAGAGTTACTCCACCTTCAAAATTCAATTTGGCAAATCGCTCGGCACACGCCTACTCAGGGTAACTGGCTCTCATTCAGGCAAATTAGAAATAATTGAACTCAGGCTTTCCGGAAGGCCAAAGTTAGTTACTTTAAGGAGCAGTTCTCTCTCTGTAGGTCTAACCCCAAGAAGTTATGGAAAACGGTTAAAGACCTGGAGAATAAACCCTCCTCCTCACAGCTGCCCATGTTCCTTAATGTTGATGATGTGGTTGTTACTGACTAGAAACACATGGCAGAGCTCTTTAATCACCACTTCATTAAGTCAGGATTCCTATTTGACTCTGTCATGCCTCCTTGCCCGTCCAACATTTCCTCATCTCCCACCCCTTCTAAAGCGACTATCCCCGATGCTCCTCCCTTTTTTTTTTCCTGCCCCGCTGCAAATTTTCTCCCTGCAGGCGGTCACTGAGTCTGAGGTGCTAAAGGAGCTCCTTAAACTTGACCCCCCAAAAAACATCTCATTTAGATGGTTTAGAACCTTTCTTTTTTAAGGTTGCTGCTCCTATCATCACCAAGTCCATCTCTGACCTTTTTAACCTGTCTCTCCTCTCTGGGGAGGTTCCCATTGCTTGGAAGGCAGCCACGGTTCGTCCTTTATTTAAAGGGGCAGATCAAGGTGATCCTAACTGTTATAGGCCAATTTCTATTTTGCCCTGTTTAACAAAAGTCTCTCAGAGTGCAGTGTATAAAGTTCTGAACACCTCCAAAACAAAGGTCATGTGGTTTGGTAAGAAGAATTCCCCTCTCCCCACCGGTGTGATTATTACTGAGGTAGTCACCTCATACAAGTACTTCTGAGAATGGCTAAACGGTACACTGTCCTTCTCTCAGCACATATCAAAGCTGCAGGCTAAGGTTAAATCTAGACTTTGTTTCCTCTATCATAATCGCTCCTCTTTCACCACAGCTGACAAACTAACCCTGATTCAGATGACCATCCTACTCAGGCTAGATTACAGAGACGTAATTTATAGATCGGCAGTTAAGGGTGATTTGAAGCAGCTAGATGTTCTTTACCCTTCGGCCATCAGATTTGCCACCAATGCTCCTTATAGCACACATCACTGCACTCTATACTCCTCTGTAAACTGGTCATCAGTTTTTTTAATAAAACCCTCTTAGGCCTCACCTATCTGAGATACCTACTGCTGCCCTCATCCTCCACATACAACACCATTCTGCCAGTCACGTTCTGTTAAAGGTCCCCAAAGCACAAACATCCCTGGGTCGCTCCTCTTTTCAGTTCGCTGTAGCTAGCGACTGGAACAGGCTGCAAAAACCACTCAAACTGAACCGTTTTATCTCCATCTCTTCATTCACATGCTGTGTTTTCATGTGTTGCTGCCATACTATGTTGTTGTCTTATGTCTCTCTTTATGTAGTGTTTTGTGTCTCTCTTGTCGTGATGTGTGTTTTGTCCGATATTTTATTTTTTATATTTA
Source organism: Oncorhynchus keta (assembly GCF_023373465.1). Taxonomy (NCBI): domain Eukaryota; kingdom Metazoa; phylum Chordata; class Actinopteri; order Salmoniformes; family Salmonidae; genus Oncorhynchus; species Oncorhynchus keta. The sequence goes on along the minus strand of NC_068440.1, from coordinate 34,027,629 downwards.
ATCCCTGCCTCCGAACCCCGCAGGAGGCCTTTTGCCTTCTGGTAGGCCGTCATTTGTAAATAAGAATTTGTTCTTAACTGACTTGCCGAGTTAAATAAAAGTTAAATAAAATAAAAAATAAAGATACATTTGAGGTTATATACTGTACTGTACATACTTTACATACCCACCGCCTCGACTCAGTCTTATGTAGCAACATGGTATTTTTCATACATTGGATAAAAGTGGAGACTCAGAGCTACAAAATGGTATATCACACACTGCAGTTGAGGAACAATGGGAAAGTAATTCTGCTTTGAAAGTTGATAAACTTGTAGCCCCATTTTTGAGAAAATGGACCTTGAATGTTTTGGTACAACTACGGGAGAGCTTTTCCTTGTCTACCCCTATTCAGCATCGTTCACACCCTCTTGAGCCTTAGCTCCAATCATCTCTTTAGGATTCACATGTGAGGCTATGTGCTAAACAGAGTAAGTAAGGTAGTGTAGTAAACAATCAAAGATTTCAAGACTAAAACTGGTGAAAGTAGTAGCCTACAATATGAAAAACTCCAGGTAAATATACACTTAATCCAGTCTTTGGTCTATATCCTAATCTGACTTTGAAAGTGTCCAGATGAAAAATATTAAGTAAATATTTCATAATTATTAGATGATGCTTACCCAGACACTTGTCTACATTGATGGGTCATGTGAAAGAAATGCTATAGCCACCCCCCCAGCCACATCTAGCTAGGTGGATGAGTCACTATTGTCTAGACATGTACGCAGGTTCATGAAATCCGTGATCACCCCCCAGACACAACTGTCATATAATCATTCTCTTGCAAAGTGGAGTCTTTTGTTTAGACATCTAGCTAGCTAAACACTGAACCATAATCTCAACCAACAGCTACAGTACAAACCACTATCCAAGAAATGCTGGAGTATGAATCTGCAGGTAGCTAAAACTAAGCAACTAGGTAACATTTTTGATAGCTATAACTAGCAATGCAAATGGATTTCTGAGATACGAATAATATTACTACATAGATCATACACGCAACCTTAGCTAACGAGCCAGCAAATTAACTTTCGCTAACTAGCAATCAATACAGTTTAACTTGCAATGAAAACAATTTTCTGTCAAAATTAGACACGTATAATATCTGAAAATGTAGCTAGCATCTTACCAGTAAACATGGATGAACGCTTCACGGGTGTCTTTACCATTTGGTTTGCAGCTAGCTAAAGCTTGCTTGGCCCGTTGTTAATGTAAGTCACTGACCTTGTACAGAATGTAGTCCATCACTTCTTCCCACTGATCTTTGTCCATACTGCCTGCTAAATTCTGGGCAGCAATGTTGTTGAGAGCAGTAGCAACACTTTTGCAGATCTTCGCGGTTAACGTTACAGTATCTTTAAAAAAAACTGTGGTAGCAAGGATTATCTACACATACTGAGCAGCTCATGTTATAGACAGAAACGTGTTTCATGTCAGACCAACCCGAACTCATCTCTCGGCATGTCCAGCCCGTCCATTATCTCAGCCAATCATGGCTAGCTGTAAAGTTCCTATCTTTTTCCATGGCTTAATCAACTATGCTCGTAATTTAACAATTTTATTCATATTTACAGATGGCATACAAGTTTGTTATTAAGGCACATTAAAATTCACATGTTCTAGAGGGCATTTTGATCAAATAATATATTTTTTCTAAATGAAATGCTTCTCCTGTGAAATAGTGACGTACGACATACGCCGAGCTTCCTGAAATTAGTCACATATAGGTAAAGCAACAGCGCATGTGGTGTGTGTGTGTGTGTGTGTTGGGGTGTCAGTGTAAGTATGTGTGAGTGTGTGGGTAGAGCCCAGTGTATGCATAGAATCGGTGCTATTTAATGGTCTTGTTTAGAAGTCTTATGTCTTGGGGGTAGAAGCTGTTCAGGGTCCTGTTGGTTCCAGACTTGGTGCATTGGTACCCATTGCCGCGCGGTAGCAGAGAGAACAGTCTTTGACTTGGGCGGCTGGAATCTTTGAAAATCTTTATAGCCTTCCTCTGACCCCACCTGGTATAGAGGTGCTGGATGGCAGGGAGTTCGGCCCCAGTGATGTCCTGGGCTGTATGCATTACCCTCTGTATCGCCTTGTGGTCGGATACCAAGCAGTTGCCATACCGAGTGGTGATGCAGTCAGTCAAAATGCTCTCGATGGTGCAGCTGTAGAACTTTTGACGATCTGAGGGCACATGCCAAATCCAACCTTGTTCGAAATGTCAAATTTCCAAGTGTTTGGTTAAGATTAAGTTTATGCGTTAACTCCGAATGGTTAAGGTAAGGCTTAAAGTTTGGGCTTAAAACAAAAATATAAAAACAACTTTCTATCGCTGGATTCGAACATGCAGCCATCCACCATCCAAACTAAAGTCTACTTGTAGGTAACAGAAGGTAACAGTTCACTGTTGCCCCTAGTGGCCAGGTTCCACATCATCTCCAGACATATTCAGACATGGATGGACGTTGAATACTGACTTGTATCACGTGTGACCTGCCTGATTAATGATTAGTTAGCCAATAACTCTGTGACTGGTGTGTATCAATGACTGAGTTAGCAACTAGATCTGTGATTGTTGGGTGTGAAAGTGGGCCATTAAAGACAGTGGCTGAGATGGATTCAGCTTGCCCGGTAACAAGGCCCAAAGGCTCTGCTGTGTCTATAGCAGCTCTGTATAGATTTATTTGACCACGATCATCCATCCATCACCTGTAACATGGCCCATTGCTGCTGGTTGAAGACATCAGCTGTAACATGGCCCATTGCTGCTGGTTGAAGACATCAGCTGTAACATGGCCCATTGCTGCTGGTTGAAGACATCACCTGTAACATGGCCCATTGCTGCTGGTTGAAGACATTAGCTGTAACATGGCCCATTGCTGCTGGTTGAAGACATCACCTGTAACATGGCCCATTGCTGCTGGTTGAAGACATCACCTGTAACATGGCCCATTGCTGCTGGTTGAAGACATCAGCTGTAACATGGCCCATTGCTGCTGGTTGAAGACATCACCTGTAACATGGCCCATTGCTGCTGGTTGAAGACATCAGCTGTAACATGGCCCATTGCTGCTGGTTGAAGACATCAGCTGTAACATGGCCCATTGCTGCTGGTTGAAGACATCAGCTGTAACATGGCCCATTGCTGCTGGTTGAAGACATCAGCTGTAACATGGCCCATTGCTGCTGGTTGAAGACATCAGCTGTAACATGGCCCATTGCTGCTGGTTGAAGACATCAGCTGTAACATGGCCCATTGCTGCTGGTTGAAGACATCACCTGTAACATGGCCCATTGCTGCTGGTTGAAGACATCACCTGTAACATGGCCCATTGCTGCTGGTTGAAGACATCACCTGTAACATGGCCCATTGCTGCTGGTTGAAGACATCAGATGGCTTCTAAAAAGACCAAAAGGTTACAGTAGATGATGATGATGATGGTGATGTTGATTATGGTGATAATGGCAACGACAAAGAGCATACTTAACATTTAAAAAATCTTAAACACCGTTATTCTTGGTTGTCTGTGTTATATTGCACTCGTACTACTGCAATACTCAAACTTCAGGGACCATGGATTGTTTTGCCCAGTAACTGTTATGAAAGTTTCAAAGTTTCCTACCCAGGCTAGAACTCACTCATTAACAGTGTTCAACCTTGGATGTCAAAGAATGTCACCCCATCCGTCTCAGGCATCTGTCTCTATTACTGCAGCACAGGTTTGCTGTCCTTCTTAATTAGACAACAGCTTCATCAACGTCTGTCTGTCTCTCTCTCTCTCTCTCTCTCTCTCTCTCTCTCTCTGTCTCTCTCTCTCTCTCTCTCTGTTTTTCTCTCTCTTTCTGTCTTGCTACCATGACTCCCTCTCTCTCTTACGCTATTTCCCTCCCTCCCTCCCTCCCTCCCTCCCTCCCTCCCTCCCTCCCTCCCTCCCTCCCTCCCTCCCTCCCTCCCTCCCTCCCTCCCTCCTCCCTCCTCCCTCCTTCCTTCCCTCCTTCCTTCCTTCCTTCCTTCCTTCCTTCCTTCCCTCCCTCCCTCCCTCCCTCCCTCCCTCCCTCCCTCCCTCCCTCTATACCTTATCTCCTGACAGGGGACATCATCTGGTACCGCTGTCATCCTGGCTTCACCCTGGTGGGGAATGAGATCCTGACATGCAGACTGGGGGAGAGACTTCAGATGGATGGGCCTCCTCCCACATGTCAAGGTGTGCGTATGTGTATGCGTGCGTGCTTGCGTTCATTCGTTTTGCGTATGTGTGCGCGAGTGCCTGCATGCTTGCGCGTGTGTGCGTTTTCGTTTGTGGCAGCTGCAATTAAAACGGTTTAGTCATTAGGTGTGTTGTTGTGATGCGTTCCGCCCACCTCTGTCACAGCCCCTTGTGATTCCAGTTTTCTACTCCAGTTCTGTTTCTGTGTCGTCCCTTTCACTGTGTTTAGTGGACTAAACAGCTGTTGTCATTTATATATTATGGTGCCATATTTCTCAACGCCATCCCATGTGTCATCTGGGGGTCTGGGGGACCACTGAATAAATTACAGGTACCCCTAGCATCCATTTGGTCTCCTGTTATGTGCCCATCCAGTGCAATGCCCGGCCCACGACGTGAGGTTTGACTCTACTGGAGTAATCCTGAGTCCAGGCTACCCTGACAGCTACCCCAACCTTCAGATGTGTATCTGGACCATCAATGTAGAGAAGGGCTACAACATCACTCTGTACTTCGAGTCCTTCCAGACCGAGAGGGAGTTCGACATCCTAGAAGTCTTTGATGGTAGCTATAGTAGCGTTATACTAGCCTGGTGCCACAACTGTTTGTGCTATCTTGCCAACTCATGACAGTGGAAACATATATGGGACCAGGCTAGCATCACAAACTGTCATGTTTTTAAAACACGTCTGCTTTTGGCTCAGATTTGTATTGTTTTAAAACTGTCTTCTTGTGCGGCAGTGGCATTGCAAATGTAATCTTCAGAAATTGGGCATTAAAAGGCTGGATGTTTTTGGTATTGAATGCAAGGCCTACAAAACTTTATATGACCACACTTTTGATGAATGCAACGTCATTACAATGTGAAGAAACCACAATACCACTGAACAGATTTAGATTAATGCTGAACTGTCTAAAACGCCTTTGTGACAAACAGTGGTCAGCAGCCCGTCTTCGTTCTGGGTCATTGCTGTAGCTGTTAGCCCTGTAGTTGGATGATTTACTCCACAAATACATTCTTCCACAATTTCACTTATTGTTGGCATCCTTCCTTCCATCCTTCCTTCCTTCCATCCTTCCTTCCTTCCATCCTTCCTTCCTTCCATCCTTCCTTCCTTCCATCCTTCCTTCCTTCCATCCTTCCTTCCTTCCATCCTTCCTTCCTTCCATCCTTCCTTCCTTCCATCCTTCCTTCCTTCCATCCTTCCTTCCTTCCATCCTTCCTTCCATCCTTCCTTCCTTCCTGCCTTCCTTCCTTCCTGCCTTCCTTCCTGCCTTCCTTCCTTCCTGCCTTCCTTCCTTCCTGCCTTCCTTCCTTCCTGCCTTCCCTTGCCTTCCCCCGCCTTCTCTTGCCTTTCCTTCCCCCTCCCCTTCCCTTCCCTTGCCTTCCCTTCCCCCTCCCCTTGCCTTGCCTTCCCTTCCCTTCCCCCTCCCCTCCCCTTCCCTTCCCTCCCCTTCCCCTCTTTCTCTCTTCCCCCTCCATACCTCTCTCACCCGCCCTCTCTCTCTACAGGCCCCAGTACTAACAGCCAGACTCTGGCCACCTTCAGCGGTGACGTCTCCGCGCCCTTCAACATCACTACGACCGGCCACCAGCTCACACTGCGCTGGTCTTCTGACCACGGAACTAACAAGAAGGGCTTCCGTATCCGCTATGTTGGTGAGTATCAAAGTATGTATCCATTTAAATCACTCCTTTTCACTTGCACGTTTACGTCTTTTGAGAGTGAGAAATCCAGAGGGTGCGTGTGTGCGTGCGAGTGTGTGCATGCGCGTGTGTGCGTGCGAGTGTGTGCATGCGCGTGTGTGCGTGCGCGTGTGTGCGTGCGCGTGTGTGCGTGTGCGTGTGCGAGAGAGTGGAAGAATAACAACAAAGTGGCTACAGCATGTTTTGTAGCTACTCTAAAAAACTTGCATGTGGAATATTGTGATTGTACTCAATATTAGTTAAGTGGTAATGCTAAGTGATTATGCCAATATATCCTTCAAACACCAGCTTCGAGGGCATTATCATTTTTATACAGTCGGTTGCCAACATATACAAATAATGGTTGGCATATTGTCATTAAAAATGTTATTTTGATTAATTTATTCATACTATTTCATCCTTCCACGAGATAAGTCCCGGTGGTTCGTTCTATTAGTTCAGCGACCCAGTCCTTAAGTGTATTTGTAAATTAAATCAACTGTGTGTCGTCAACAAATATACTAACATGTATTTGCAAAACAAATATTTGTTTGTTCTGTTGTCATGATGGCTGGCAACATTCTCATCCCTTGCTTGCTAGCTAGCCAACTTCAGCTAACACAGTCACGTCAAACAGTGCAGCCAGAATAACAGCAAAATAGGTCCATTTGCGATGAAGCTGTTTTCTAGTGATTTTTGTGGGGGATACATCCATAACAATGAGCTGATGATGTGCAATTTCTCCTTGCATAGAACATTTACTCTCTTGCCAGGACACTGTTCAGAGGAGCTAACCAACTACACAGCTAATACAATCACTTCAAACTGACGCAGGAGTGACAGCAAACGGCATTTATATTTTTCTATTGACATTTCTTTGTATATAGGGTGTATTCAGACCCCTTGACTTTTTCGACATTTTGTTAAGTTACAGCCTTTTACTAAACTGGATAAAATACATTTGTGTTCCTCATCAATCTACACTACCCCATAATGACAAAGTGAAAATATTTTTTTTCAAAATGTTTTGCTAATTTATTGCAAATAAAAAACAGAAATACCTTATTAACATAAATATTCAGACCCATTTGCAATAAGCCTCAAACTTGATCTCAGGTGCATCTTGTTTCCATTGATCATCCTTGATGTTTCTACGACTTGATTGGAGTCCACCTGTGGTAAATTCAAATGATTAAACATGATTTGGAAAGGCACACACCTGTCTATATAAGGTCCGAAGGACCTATATGAGTGCGAAGGAATTGTCCGTAGAGTTCTGGGACAGGATTGTATCGAGGCACAGATCTGGGGAAGGGGACCAACACATTTCTGCAACATTGAAGGTCCCCAGGAACACAGTGGCCTCCATTATTCTTAAATGGAAGAAGTTTGGAACCACCAAGACTCTTCCTATAGCTGGCCGCTCAGCCAAACTGAGCAAGCGGGGGAGAAGGACCTAGGTCAGGGTGATGACCAAGAACTCGATGGCACTCTGACAGAGCTCCAGTGCTTCTGTGGAGATGGGAGAACCTTTCAGAAGGACACATCTGCAGCGCTCCACCAATCAGGCCTTTATGGTAGAGTGGCCAGAAAGAAGCCAGGCGGAAGCCACTCCACCAAAACGCACATAAAGGACTCTAATCATGAGAAACAAGATTATCTTGTCTGATGAAACTAACATGGAACTCTTTGGCCTGAATGCCAAGCGTCACGTCTGGAGAAAACCTGGCACCATCCCTACGGTGAAGCATGGTGGTGGCAGCATCATGCTGTGGGGATGTTTTTCAGCGGCTGGGACTGGGAGACTACTCAGGATCAAGTGAAAGATGGACGGAGCAAAGTATAGATAGATCATTGATGAAAACCTGCTCTAGAGCGCTCAGGACCTCAGACTGGGGCGAAGGTTCACCTTCCAACAGGACAACGACCCTAAGCACACAGCCAAGACAATGCAGGAGTGGCTTTTGGACAAGTCTCTGAATGTCCTTGAGTGGCACAGCCAGAGCCCAGACTTGAACCCGATCAAACATCACTGGAGAGACCTGAAAATAGCTATGCAGCGACACTCCCCATCCAACCTGACAGAGCTTGAGAGGATCTGCAGAGAAGAATGGGAGAAACTCCCCGAATACAGGTGTGCCAAGCTTGTAGCATCATACCCACAAAGACTCGAGCTGTAATCTTTGCCAACGGTTCTTCAACTAAGTACTGAGTAAAGGGTCTGAATACTTAAGTACATTTTTATTTTTTTAATTTGATAAATTTGCTAACATTTCTAAAAACCTGTTATTGCTTTTTCATTATGGGGTATTGTGTGGAGGTTCATGAGGGAAAAACTCCACTTAATCAATTTTAGAATAAGGCTGTAACATAGCAAAATGTGGACAAAATCAAGGGGTCTGAATACTTTCCGAATGCACCGTATCTATTACATTTGAGTAATTTATCATCCATTTATCATCCATTTTACTCATCCATACAAATTATGCTGATTCGTGATTTCGACTGGCTGAGTAAAGCTGCCAGCCTGTCTGTCTCGTCCCGAATCCCGACGTGTTCATTACTATGGGACAGCTGGAGATCGATACGATATTGAAACAATGTTGCAAATGTCGGAGAGATCGACAGCGAGGTTTATACAAATCTGCGCTGTTAAAAATCATATGTTAGTCTAAAAGAAATGGCAGATAATGTCTAGATGGTTTTTCTAGTGGAGATCAAGTTAATAAATTGCCTGGCTGGACTGATGAGACAGTGGATAGGGCAGTCAGATGGAATTGTGAGTAGGCATTTCAACATCATAGCCTTAGCCGATGGTAACTTGTGGAATAGATACCGGCTGGAACACAGTTTTAACCAATCAGCATCCAAGATTAGACCCCACCTGTTGTATAATTAAGCAATAATGTCTGAGAACCCAGGAATTATCGTGTGACAACAAGTCTGAGGCTGGTTGGTGACAGCCAGTGCTTGCCTCTTTTTTTGGCAGAGAACGTGACGTCCACTCACGTCATTGCCAGCTCAAATGGCACTCCAGCCCTTTCTGTTCTCCATGTTAGGGGCTGCCAATACCTCTTGAGTGATATCTCACGCCGATGATCTCTCACACCGATGGTCTCTCACACCGATGGTCTCTCACACCGATGATCTCTCACACCGATGGTCTCTCACACCGATGGCCTCTCACACCGATGGTCTCTCACACCGATGGTCTCTCACACCGATGGCCTCTCACACCGATGATCTCTCACACCGATGGTCTCTCACACCGATGGTCTCTCACACCGATGGTCTGTCACACCGATGGCCTCTCACACCGATGATCTCTCACACCGATGGCCACACCGATGGTCTCTCACACCGATGGCCTCTCACACCGATGATCTCACACCGATGATCTCTCACACCTCTCACACCGATGATCTCTCACACCGATGGCCTCTCACACCGATGATCTCTCACACCGATGATCTCTCACACCGATGACACCGATGGTCTCTCACACCGATGGTCTCTCACACCTCACACCGATGGTCTCTCACACCGATGGTCTCTCACACCGATGGTCTCTCACACCGATGGTCTCTCACACCGATGGTCTCTCACACCGATGGTCTCTCACACCGATGGTCTCTCACACCGATGGTCTCTCACACCGATGGTCTCTCACACCGATGGTCTCTCACACCGATGGCCTCTCACACCGATGGCCTCTCACACCGATGGTCTCTCACACCGATGGCTCTCACACCGATGGTCTCTCACACCGATGGTCTCTCACACCGATGGTCTCTCACACCGATGGTCTCTCACCGATGATCTCGATGATCTCTCACACCTCTCACGATGATCTCTCACACCGATGGTCTCTCACTGTCACCGATGGCCTCACACCGATGGTCTCTCACACCGATGGTCTCTCACACCGATGGTCTCTCACACCGATGATCTCTCACACCGATGGTCTCTCACACCGATGGTCTCTCACACCGATGGTCTCTCACACCGATGATCTCTCACACCGATGGTCTCTCACACCGATGATCTCTCACACCGATGGTCTCTCACACCGATGATCTCTCACACCGATGGCCACTCACAGCCATTATTTCCCTTGCCTCCAGGCCCCTAACTGTTGCAAACCAAATAATAGCATGGAAAACTAATGTGTGGATGCTTTTTTCCAGACGGAGATGAGGTTTATGAATTTCCTGGCTGGGCTGCGAGACAATGGAATTATGAGATTAATACGTTAATGGTCATTTGCGGAGGTTGTTGTCCCACAACTCCCACATATCAATTAATCAGCCTCCAGGATCCAAACAACCAGTTTTTTAATAATCAATGTGTGTCTGTCTTACCAAGGGGTATTGAAATATGTATAATATGCAGAATATTGATGCATGTGAATACACTGTCAGTGAGGTCAGCCCACATTTTCAGCACAACCGTTGAGGTACAGAGACCAGCACAGTAAATAGATTGTGCTCTAAGCTATGCGTTTGTTCTCCGACTGGTTAAAACCGTGGGCCTAGTGCGACTACAGATGTCAGTGGAGATGACAGTCAGGGCCTGGGGACCCTAAACAACCACAGAGATGGGTCTCCCCCACACTACACACTTTGCTGACTGGCCAGAGCAGAGCAGGCAGGGCCAGGGACAGACGGGGTCAAGTGTTGGTCAGAGCAGTTGGTCAGAGCTGTGACAGCCAGCCTGTCTCTAATGGCCCAATGTGTAAGCTGTGACAGCCAGCCTGTCCCTAATGGACCAATGTGTGACACAGTGTGAGAAGCTATAGTAGTGACACAGCAGACTGTATTACTAGGACTATAGCTTGTGAGGAACAAGGCTACACCAGAGCCATGCATTTAAAGACTTGGGCCATTGAGGGTTCTGCATTATGAGTATTTACATGACACATGTTAGCAACTCATTAACATTACATAGGGAATATTTTAATAATTATTTATTTTGATTTTCCCATGATGTCAATCAAAGAGGCACTGAGTTTGAAGGTTGGCCTTGAAATACACCCACAGGTACACCTCCAATGGACTCAAATGATGTCAATAAGCCTATCAGAAGCTTCTAAAGCCATGACATAATTTTCTGGAATTTTCCAAGCTGTTTAAAGGCACAGTAAGCATTTCCTGGTAGAGTCCACACCTGTTGTTGTTGGAGCTTGTGACAAATAACATTTGATTTGATACTTCAGTCACTATTTCTATGAGAGAAACAGACTAGAAATCACAGTCATAATTGTTTGTGGTGTTAGCAAAGTGTCAATGAATAGTATAGTCTAGTGTAACACTGTGCTTATTTTGTTTTCAATGGAGAAGTTGTTCTTGAGCTGCTAAAAATCTCTGCCTCATCGTGTTTGTTTTGTTGTAGATAACCCAGTTACATTTCTGAGACTTTTTCCAAATGAAATAATTAACGTCCATTGTGAAAATGACTCCATGCCTCGGAAATTGCTGGTATCTCATAACATGGAGTCATGCAGCTGGGAGAACTAGTCATTTGGCACTCAGTATGTGTGCCAGTAGATTTGCTGGGGGATAACTTCCTCGATGGTTAAAGTATGCAAGAGATTTGGGGTAAATCTGCTTTGAAGTGTTGTGACGCTCAAACTAAAGTCAAGCATCTCTCTCTCTCTCATCTCTCTCTGACTCTCACTCCCATCTCTGTCTGTCTGTCTGTCTGTCTGTCTGTCTGTCTGTCTGTCTGTCTGTCTGTCTGTCTGTCTGTCTGTCTGTCTGTCTGTCTGTCTGTGTCTCTCTCAATTCAATTCAACAGGCTTTATTGGCATGGAAAACATATTTTTGCCAAAGCAACTTAAATGTATTTAAAAAAGTGGAATAAACAATAATAAGTGAACGGTAAATGTTACACAAGTTCCAAAAGAATAAAGCCATTTCAAATGTCATATTATGTGCAAATAGTTAAAGTACAAAAGGGAAAATAAATAAAAATGGGTTGTATTTACAATGGTATCTCTCTCTCTCTCTTTCGCTCTCTCAATTCAATTTAAGGGCTTTATTGGCGTGGGACATATGTGTTAACATTGTCAAAGCAAGTGAAGTAGATAAACAAACGTGAAATAAACATAAATATGGTTTACAATGGTGTTTGTTCTTCACTGGTTGACCTTTTCTTGTGGCAACAGGTCACACATCTTGCTGCTGTGATGGCACACTGGGATTTCACCCAGTAGATAGTGTTTTTTTAATCTTTAAAAAAAAATCTTTGTGGATCTGTGTAATCTGAGGGAAATGTGTGTCTCTAACATGGTCATACATTTGGCAGGAGGTTAGGAAGTGCAGCTCAGTTTCCAACTCATTGTGTGGGCAGTGAGCACATAGACTGTCTTGTCTTGAGAGCCAGATCTGCCTTCTGTGGCCTTTCTCAATAGCAAGGCTATGCTCAATTAGTCTATACATAGTCAAAGCTTTCCTTAAGCTTGTGTCAGTCACCGGGGTCAGGTATTCTGCCACTGAGTACTCACTGTTTTGGGCCAAATAGCGTTCTAGTTTTCTCCGTACAATCCAATGTGTCAAGTAATTATCTTTTTGTTTTCTCGTGATTTGGTTGAGTCTAATTGTGTTGCTGTCCTGAACAGAGCCCCAGGACCAGCTTGCTTAGGAGACTCTTCTCCAGGTTCATCTCTCTGTAGGTGATGGCTTTGTTAAGGAATGTTTGGGAATCGCTTCCTTTTTGGTGGTTGTAGAATTTAACTTCTCTTTTCTGGATTTTCATAATTAGCAGGTATCGGTCTAATTCCGCCCTGCCATAATTATTTGGTGTTTTACGTTGTACACACAAAACAGAATTCTGCATGTAGAGTCTCAATTTGGTGTTTGTCCCATTTTGTGAATTATTGGTTGGTGAGAGGACCCCAGATATCACAACCATAAAGGGCAGTGGGTTCTTTAACTGATTCAAGTATTTTTAGCCAGATCTTAATTGGTATGTCGAATTTTATGTTCCCTTTGATGGCACAGAATGCCCTTCTTGCCTTGTCTCTCAGTTCTTTCACAGCTTTGTGGAAGTTACCTGTGGCGCTGATGTCACGTGTGCTCCCTCTCCGGCCTCTAGGTCACCAGGCTGCTCGTTATGGCGCACACCTGTCACCATCATTACGCGCACCTGTGTGTCATCAGACAAACCTGGACTCCATTACATCCCTGATTACCTTTCCAATATATGTCACTCCCTTTGGTTCCTTCCCTATCTATGTCACTCCCTTTGGTTCCTTCCCTATATATGTCACTCCCTTTGGTTCCTTCCCTATATATGTCACTCCCTTTGGTTCCTTCCCTATATATGTCACTCCCTTTGTTTCCTTCCCTATATATGTCACTCCTTTGGTTCCTTCCCTATATATGTCCCTCCCTTTGGTTCCTTCCCTATATATGTCACTCCCTTTGGTTCCTTCCCTATATATGTCTCTCCCTTTGGTTCCTTCCCTATATATGTCACTCCCTTTGGTTCCTTCCCTATATATGTCTCTCCCTTTGGTTCCTTCCCTATATATGTCACTCCCTTTGGTTCCTTCCCTATATATGTCTCTCCCTTTGGTTCCTTCCCTATATATGTCATTCCCTTTGGTTCCTTCCCTATATATGTCACTCCCTTTGGTTCCTTCCCTATATATGTCTCTCCTTTGGTTCCTTCCCTATATATGTCCCTCCCTTTGGTTCCTTCCCTATATATGTCACTCCCTTTGGTTCCTTCCCTATATATGTCACTCCTTTGGTTCCTTCCCTATATATGTCACTCCCTTTGGTTCCTTCCCTATATATGTCTCTCCCTTTGGTTCCTTCCCTATATATGTCTCTCCCTTTGGTTCCTTCCCTATATATGCCACTCCCTTTGGTTCCTTTCCAATATATGTCTCTCCCTTTGGTTCCTTCCCTATATATGCCACTCCCTTTGGTTCCTTCCCTATATATGTCACTCCCTTTGGTTCCTTCCCTATATATGTCTCTCCCTTTGGTTCCTTCCCTATATATGTCTCTCCCTTTGGTTCCTTCCCTATATATGTCACTCCCTTTGGTTCCTTCCCTATATATGTCACTGTCTTTGGTTCCTTCCCTATATCTGTCACTCCATTTGGTTCCTTCCCTATATATGTCTCTCCCTTTGGTTCCTTCCCTATATATGTCACTCCCTTTGGTTCCTTCCCTATATATGCCACTCCCTTTGGTTCCTTCCCTATATATGTCACTCCCTTTGGTTCCTTCCCTATATATGTCACTGTCTTTGGTTCCTTCCCTATATATGTCACTCCCTTTGGTTCCTTCCCTATATATGTCTCTCCCTTTGGTTCCTTCCCTATATATGTCACTCCCTTTGGTTCCTTCCCTATATATGTCTCTCTCTTTGGTTCCTTCCCTATATATGTCTCTCTCTTTGGTTCCTTCCCTATATATGTCACTCCCTTTGGTTCCTTCCCTATATATGTCACTCCTGTTGGTTCCTTCCCTATATATGTCACTCCTGTTGGTTCCTTCCCTATATATGTCACTCCCGTTGGTTCCTTCCCTATATATGTCTCTCTCTTTGGTTCCTTCCCTATGGTTCCTTCCCTATATATGTCTCTCCCTTTGGTTCCTTCCCTATATATGTCACTCCCTTTGGTTCCTTCCCTATATATGTCTCTCCCTTTGGTTCCTTCCCTATATATGTCACTCCCTTTGGTTCCTTCCCTATATATGTCACTCCCTTTGGTTCCTTCCCTATATATGTCTCTCTCTTTGGTTCCTTCCCCTATATGTCACTCCCTTTGGTTCCTTCCCTATATATGTCACTCCCTTTGGTTCCTTCCCTATATATGTCTCTCCCTTTGGTTCCTTCCCTATATATGTCTCTCCCTTTGGTTCCTTCCCTATATATGCCACTCCCTTTGGTTCCTTTCCAATATATGTCTCTCCCTTTGGTTCCTTCCCTATATATGCCACTCCCTTTGGTTCCTTCCCTATATATGTCACTCCCTTTGGTTCCTTCCCTATATATGTCTCTCCCTTTGGTTCCTTCCCTATATATGTCTCTCCCTTTGGTTCCTTCCCTATATATGTCACTCCCTTTGGTTCCTTCCCTATATATGTCACTGTCTTTGGTTCCTTCCCTATATATGTCACTCCCTTTGGTTCCTTCCCTATATATGCCACTCCCTTTGTTCCTTCCCTATATATGTCACTCCCTTTGGTTCCTTCCCTATATATGTCACTGCCTTTGGTTCCTTCCCTATATATGTCACTCCCTTTGGTTCCTTCCCTATATATGTCACTCCCTTTGGTTCCTTCCCTATATATGTCACTCCCTTTGGTTCCTTCCCTATATATGTCACTCCCTTTGGTTCCTTCCCTATATATGTCTCTCCCTTTGGTTCCTTCCCTATATATGTCACTCCCTTTGGTTCCTTCCCTATATATGTCACTCCCTTTGGTTCCTTCCCTA
Organism: Oncorhynchus keta; assembly: GCF_023373465.1. NCBI lineage: Eukaryota > Metazoa > Chordata > Actinopteri > Salmoniformes > Salmonidae > Oncorhynchus > Oncorhynchus keta. The sequence goes on along the minus strand of NC_068440.1, from coordinate 34,012,242 downwards.
TATATGTCACTCCCTTTGGTTCCTTCCCTATATATGTCACTCCCTTTGGTTCCTTCCCTATATGTCACTCCCTTTGGTTCCTTCCCTATATATGTCACTCCCTTTGGTTCCTTCCCTATATATGTCTCTCCCTTTGGTTCCTTCCCTATATATGTCACTCCCTTTGGTTCCTTCCCTATATATGTCTCTCCCTTTGGTTCCTTCCCTATATATGTCACTCCCTTTGGTTCCTTCCCTATATATGTCACTCCCTTTGGTTCCTTCCCTATATATGTCTCTCCCTTTGGTTCCTTCCCTATATATGTCACTCCCTTTGGTTCCTTCCCTATATATGTCACTCCCTTTGGTTCCTTCCCTATATATGTCTCTCCCTTTGGTTCCTTCCCTATATATGTCTCTCCCTTTGGTTCCTTCCCTATATATGCCACTCCCTTTGGTTCCTTTCCAATATATGTCTCTCCCTTTGGTTCCTTCCCTATATATGCCACTCCCTTTGGTTCCTTCCCTATATGTCACTCCCTTTGTTCCTTCCCTATCTCTCCCTTTGGTTCCTTCCCTATATATGTCTCTCCCTTTGGTTCCTTCCCTATATATGTCACTCCCTTTGGTTCCTTCCCTATATATGTCACTGTCTTTGGTTCCTTCCCTATATCTGTCACTCCATTTGGTTCCTTCCCTATATATGTCTCTCCCTTTGGTTCCTTCCCTATATATGTCACTCCCTTTGGTTCCTTCCCTATATATGCCACTCCCTTTGGTTCCTTCCCTATATATGTCACTCCCTTTGGTTCCTTCCCTATATATGTCACTGTCTTTGGTTCCTTCCCTATATCTGTCACTCCCTTTGGTTCCTTCCCTATATATGCCTCTCCCTTTGGTTCCTTCCCTATATATGTCACTCCCTTTGGTTCCTTCCCTATATATGACACTCCCTTTGGTTCCTTCCCTATATATGTCACTCCCTTTGGTTCCTTCCCTATATATGCCTCTCCCTTTGGTTCCTTCCCTATATATGTCACTCCCTTTGGTTCCTTCCCTATATATGTCTCTCCCTTTGGTTCCTTCCCTATATATGCCACTCCCTTTGGTTCCTTCCCTATATATGTCTCTCCCTTTGGTTCCTTCCCTATATGTCACTCCCTTTGGTTCCTTCCCTATATATGTCTCTCCCCTTTGGTTCCTTCCCTATATATGCCACTCCCTTTGTTCCTTCCCTATATATGTCACTCCCTTTGGTTCCTTCCCTATATATGCCACTCCCTTTGGTTCCTTCCCTATATATGTCTCTCCCTTTGGTTCCTTCCCTATATATGTCTCTCCCTTTGGTTCCTTTCCAATATATGCCACTCCCTTTGGTTCCTTCCCTATATATGCCACTCCCTTTGGTTCCTTCCCTATATATGTCTCTCCCTTGGTTCCTTCCCTATATATGTCTCTCCTTTGGTTCCTTTCCAATATATGCCACTCCCTTTGGTTCCTTCCCTATATATGTCACCCTTTGGTTCCTTCCTATATATGTCTCTCCCTTTGGTTCCTTACCTATATATGCCACTCCCTTTGGTTCCTTCCCTATATATCTTTCTCCCTTTGGTTCCTTCCCTATATATGTCACCCCTTTGGTTCCTGCCCTATATATGTCTCTCCCTTTGTTCCTTCCCTATATATGTCACTCCTTTGGTTCCTTCCTATATGCCACTCCCTTTGGTTCCTTCCCTATATATGTCTCTCCCTTTGGTTCCTTCCCTATATATGTCTCTCCTTTGGTTCCTTTCCAATATATGCCACTCCTTTGGTTCCTTCCCTATATATGTCACCCCTTTGGTTCCTTCCCTATATATGTCTCTCCCTTTGGTTCCTTACCTATATATGCCACTCCTTTGGTTCCTTCCCTATATATCTTTCTCCCTTTGGTTCCTTCCCTATATATGTCACTCCTTTGGTTCCTTCCCTATATATGTCACTCCCTTTGGTTCCTTCCCTATATATGTCACTCCCTTTGGTTCCTTCCCTATATATGTCACTCCCTTTGGTTCCTTCCCTATATATGCCACTTTTGGTTCCTTCCCTATATATGTCTCTCCCTTTGGTTCCTTCCCTATATATGTCTCTCCCTTTGGTTCCTTCCCTATATATGCCACTCCTTTGGTTCCTTTCAATATATGTCTCTCCCTTTGGTTCCTTCCCTATATATGCCACTCCCTTTGGTTCCTTCCCTATATATGTCACTCCCTTTGGTTCCTTCCCTATATATGTCTCTCCCTTTGGTTCCTTCCCTATATATGTCTCTCCCTTTGTTCCTTCCCTATATATGTCACTCCCTTTGGTTCCTTCCCTATATATGTCACTGTCTTTGGTTCCTTCCCTATATATGTCACTCCCTTTGGTTCCTTCCCTATATATGTCACTCCCTTTGGTTCCTTCCCTATATATGTCACTCCCTTTGTTTCCTTCCCTATATATGTCACTCCCTTTGGTTCCTTCCCTATATATGTCACTCCCTTTGGTTCCTTCCCTATATATGTCACTTCCTTTGGTTCCTTCCCTATGTTACTCCTTTTGGTTCCTTCCCTATATATGTCACTCCCTTTGTTTCCTTCCCTATATATGTCTCTCCCTTTGGTTCTTTCCCTATTTATGTCACTCCCTTTGGTTCCTTCCCTATATATGTCACTCCCTTTGGTTCCTTCCCTATATATGTCACTCCCTTTGGTTCCTTCCCTATATATGTCACTTCCTTTGGTTCCTTCCCTATGTTACTCCCTTTGGTTCCTTCCCTATATATGTCACTCCCTTTGGTTCCTTCCCTATATATGTCACTCCCTTTGGTTCCTTCCCTATATATGTCACTCCCTTTGGTTCCTTCCCTATATATGTCTCTCCCTTTGGTTCCTTCCCTATATATGTCATTCCCTTTGGTTCCTTCCCTATATATGTCACTCCCTTTGGTTCCTTCCCTATATATGTCTCTCCCTTTGGTTCCTTCCCTATATATGTCACTCCCTTTGGTTCCTTCCCTATATATGTCACTCCCTTTGGTTCCTTCCCTATATATGTCTCTCCCTTTGGTTCCTTCCCTATATATGTCTCTCCCTTTGGTTCCTTCCCTATATATGCCACTCCCTTTGGTTCCTTTCAATATATGTCTCTCCCTTTGGTTCCTTCCCTATATATGCCACTCCCTTTGGTTCCTTCCCTATATATGTCACTCCCTTTGGTTCCTTCCCTATATATGTCTCTCCCTTTGGTTCCTTCCCTATATATGTCTCTCCTTGGTTCCTTCCCTATATATGTCACTCCCTTTGGTTCCTTCCCTATATATATGTCACTGTCTTTGGTTCCTTCCCTATATCTGTCACCCATTTGGTTCCTTCCCTATATATGTCTCTCCTTTGGTTCCTTCCCTATATATGTCACTCCCTTTGGTTCCTTCCCTATATATGCCACTCCCTTGGTTCCTTCCCTATATATGTCACTCCCTTTGGTTCCTTCCCTATATATGTCACTGTCTTTGGTTCCTTCCCTATATCTGTCACTCCCTTTGGTTCCTTCCCTATATATGCCTCTCCCTTTGGTTCCTTCCCTATATATGTCACTCCCTTTGGTTCCTTCCCTATATATGACACTCCCTTTGGTTCCTTCCCTATATATGTCACTCCCTTTGGTTCCTTCCCTATATATGCCTCTCCCTTTGGTTCCTTCCCTATATATGTCACTCCCTTTGGTTCCTTCCCTATATATGCCACTCCCTTTGGTTCCTTCCCTATATATGTCTCTCCCTTTGGTTCCTTCCCTATATATGTCTCTCCCTTTGGTTCCTTCCCTATATATGTCACTCCCTTTGGTTCCTTCCCTATATATGTCTCTCCCTTTGGTTCCTTCCCTATATATGCCACTCCCTTTGGTTCCTTCCCTATATATGTCACTCCCTTTGGTTCCTTCCCTATATATGCCACTCCCTTTGGTTCCTTCCCTATATATGTCTCTCCCTTTGGTTCCTTCCCTATATATGTCTCTCCCTTTGGTTCCTTTCCAATATATGCCACTCCCTTTGGTTCCTTCCCTATATATGCCACTCCCTTTGGTTCCTTCCCTATATATGTCTCTCCCTTTGGTTCCTTCCCTATATATGTCTCTCCCTTTGGTTCCTTTCCAATATATGCCACTCCCTTTGGTTCCTTCCCTATATATGTCACCCCCTTTGGTTCCTTCCCTATATATGTCTCTCCCTTTGGTTCCTTCCCTATATATGCCACTCCCTTTGGTTCCTTCCCTATATATGTCTCTCCCTTTGGTTCCTTCCCTATATATGTCACCCCCTTTGGTTCCTTCCATATATATGTCTCTCCCTTTGGTTCCTTCCCTATATATGTCACTCCCTTTGGTTCCTTCCCTATATATGCCACTCCCTTTGGTTCCTTCCCTATATATGTCTCTCCCTTTGGTTCCTTCCCTATATATGTCTCTCCCTTTGGTTCCTTTCCAATATATGCCACTCCCTTTGGTTCCTTCCCTATATATGCCACTCCCTTTGGTTCCTTCCCTATATATGTCTCTCCCTTTGGTTCCTTCCCCAGGTGTCCTTGTTTCTGTTTCATGTCTGTGTGGTGTTAGTGTTTCATGTTTTGTATTATGTTCTGTTTATTTTATGAAAACACTCACACGCCCTGAACTTGCTTCCCGACTCTCAGCACACATCGTTACAGCTGATGTTTAGTTATGTATCGTTTTTTGTGTGCTCTAGGACAACGGTGTCTAGATGGAATTTGTGGTCCTGGCGACTGGACCTTTTTTGGAACACCATTATTTTGGTCTTTCTGAGATTTACTGTCATGGCCCAGGTCTGACATAATCTGTGCAGAAGATCTAGCTACTGCTGTAGACCCTCCTTGTTTGGTGACAGAAGCACCAGATCATCAGCAAACAATAGACATTGGTTTTCAGATTCTAGAAGGCTGAGGCCGGGTGCTGCAGACTGTTCTAGTGCCCTCGCCAATTTGTTGATTTATATGTTGAAGAGGGTGTGGATTAAGCTGCATCACTGTCTCACCCCACGTCCCTGTGGAAAGAAGTGTGTTTTTTGCCAATTTTAACCGTAGACTTGTTTGTGTACATGGATTTTATAATGTCGTATGTATTCCCCCAACACCACTTTCCATCAATTTGTATAGCAGACCCTCAAATTGAGTTGAAGGCTTTTTTGAAATCAACAAAACATGAGAAGACTTTTCCTTTGTTTTGGTTTGTTGGTTTGTTTGTCAATTAGGGTGTGCAGGGTGAATATGTGGTTTGTCGTACAGTATTTTGGTAAAAAGCCAATTTGACATTTCTCAGTACATTGTTTTCACTGAGGAAATGTACACGTCTGCGGTTAATAATGCAGAGGATTTTCCCAAGGTTGCTGTTGACGCATATTCCACGGTAGTTATTGGGGTCAAATTTGTCCCCACTTTGTGGGTTGATCAGTCCCTAGTTGCAAATATTGGGGAGGATGCCAGAGCTAAGGTTGTTAGAGTTTTAAGTATAGCCAATTGGAATGTATTGTCTTTATATTTGATCATTTCATTGAGGATACCATCAACACCACAGGCCTTTTTGGGTTGGAGGGTTTTTATTTCGTCCTGTAGTTCATTCAACGTAATTGGAGAATCCGGTGGGTTCTGGTTCTTTTTGCTGTTTGTTCTTTGTTATAGAGCCAAACCGGTTGGACAAGTGGTCTGCCCATACATCTACATTTTGGATAGATAACTCTGTGTTTGTTTCGTGTGTTACAATTTTCCCAGAAATGGTTGGATTCTTCAATTACATTGAGCTGATTTCTGACGTGCTGTTCCTTCTTTTTCGTAGTGTGTTTCTGTATTGTTTTAGTGATTCACCATAGTGAAGGCGTAGACTCAGGTTTTATGGGTCTCTATGTTTTTTGGTTGGACAGGTTTCTCAATTTCTTTCTTAGGTTTTTGCATTCTTCATAAAAAACAATTGTCAATGTTAATTTTCTTCAGTTTTCTGTTTGACATTTGTAGATTTGATAGGGAAGCTGAGAGGTCAAATATACTGCTTAGATTTTCTACTGCCAAGTTTACATCTTCACTATTACAGTGGAAAATTTTGTCTAGGAAGTTGTCTAAAAGGGATTGAATTTGTTGTCTGTTTTTTGGTAAGTTTCCACACTACATTCCTTCCTTCTATAGTATTTCTTAATATTCTTCAGTTCCTTTGGCTTTGATGCCTTATGATTGAGTATTGCTCTGTTCAAGTAGACTGATTTTTGCTGTGCTCTGATAGGGGTGTCAGTGAGTTGACTGTGAACGCTCTGAGAGACTGGGTTGAGGTCAGTGATGAAGTAGTCTGCAGTACTGCCAAGAGATGATCTATAGGTGTACCTACCATAGGAGTCCTCTTGAAGCCTACCATTGACAATGTAAATACCCAACGTGCTGCAGTTGTTGGTTATGTTGTGCCTAGGGTGGCATATGGGGGAGGGAATGCTGTCACCTCCAAGTAGGTGTTTGTCCCCGTGTGCTGAGGGTTTCAGGTTCTTGTCCGGTTCTGGCATTTAGGTCGCCACAGACTAGTGCATGTCACTGGGCCTAGAAATGATTGTTTTACCCCTCCAGGATGGAGAACCTGTCTTCATTAAAGTATGAGGTTTCTAGTGGGGGGATACAGGAGGACATTTTTCTTCTTCTTAAAATCATTTCCTTTTTAATTTCTAGCCAGGTGTAAAATGTTCCTGTTTTGATTAATGTAATAGTCAGTTAGGTCTGCTCTATACCAAATTAGCATCCCACCTGAGTCCCTTCCCTGTTTCACACCTGGTAGTTTGGTGGATGGGACTACCAGCTCTCTGTAACCTAGAGTGCAACCAGTGGGTCCGTCTCCTCTATACCATGTTTCTTGTAGGATGACAATGTCTGTATTTCCAGGTGTTACGAATCCCTTTTGGCCCGACAGTCTAGGGGGGATGGTAATGAGACCCGTAACATAACTCATGCAAATTATTATTGTGACAAAGTAAAAGTGTGAACGAAATAACCACGACAACAAATCTACCGTCAAACTCCAGGTTTATTTATAAACACACGGTAATGGGGGGAGCAGGAAAAGGGGCTGAGCTGGACCCAAGGAAAGAAACAATAAGTATTCAAAAACACCCCTAAGCTAGACTACTTTAACAACAGCTAACTAACTAACCAAAAATACAGTGGGTGATCCGCCCAGTTCTAACTAGTGTATTTAACAAAGTTCACCTACGGGTAGTGTATGCCCGTGGGCGATTTGTCTTTTCCCACCAGCAACAAACAAACACCATAACCAAAAACAATACTCACAGGTGATGACAAAGTGCTATGAGGTGCTTAAACAAAAGAGAGGTTAAGACACAAAGCGAGAGTGAAACACAGAGTCCTACAAACATGGCATTTACAGAGAGATTGAGCTCTAGAACAAACAAATGATGGGGTTTTTAAACCATGGGGAAGGATCTGTGATAGGTTAGGAAATAGGAGGTGTGTCTTCTGATTGATGATTGATTGTTGACTGATTGGGGCGTGATGATTTTCACCTGTGAGGGGAGAAGGAGAGAAAATAAACACACACACAGGATACACACACACAGGATAACTGTATCCGTAACACCAGGTAAAGTCCAGGTTCCTGCTCTTTAGTCCAAAGGCAGATGACCTCAGGCCTTGGATATTCCAGGATGAGATATCTCTTCCTCCCCCTCTTTATCTCCTCCCCCTTTATCTATCCCTCTCCATCTCTCTCTCTCATTTCAATAGGCTTTATTGGCATGGGAAACATATGTTTACATTGTCAAAGCAAGTGAAATAGATAATAAGAAAGGGAAATCTATCAAAAATTAACAGTAAACATTACACTCCTAAGTTTCACAGGAATAGCCACATTTCAAATGTCCTATTATAGCTATGTACAGTGTTATAATGATGTGCAAATAGTTAAAGTACAAAAGGGGAAATTAATGAAGGTTAATATGGGTCGGCAGGTAGCCTAGTGGTTGGAGCTTTGGACGAGTTACCAAAAGGTTGCTGGGTCGAATCCCTGAGCTGATAAAAATCTGTAATTTTTCCCCTGAACAATGCAGTTAATCTACTTTTCACTGGTAGGCTGTCATTGTAAATAATAAACTGGCTTGCCTAGTTAAATAAAGGTTCAATCAAAAAAGATGTTTCTTCTGTAAGCTTGGCTTTCCTCCTCTTCTTTAATCTTCCTCAGTGAGATTACAGGACATTGTCTCCTCTCTTTACATTCTGAGACGACATCCCTTAGTGCAACCCCTGACCATTGTTCCATTGTTCACACACAATCAGGACAGTGTGTTTACTGTAGCTGTGTACTCGGTGTTAGTTTAAATATGTATCTTAATTAATAAGGCTTGAATGAATAATACCTAGAAGACAGAACTTGCTGTGTGAACTAGAATTCACCCTCCCGGATGTGGTTTGACTTTGCCCTCCTACTGTGGTTTATAAAAGTGAAAAGTCAAGGTACACAATAGTTATTCTGACTGCTCAGTCGATGGAAATCAGAATGATTCCTGTATTGATTTCGACAGAAGGTGAGTGGAGGGCGAGCAGAGTGCTTTATAGTGCATTCAGATAGTGATCAAATAGAGAACACATCACATTTTAGCTGGTGAAGTTTTCAAAATCTCATTGTATCAATGCCAGAAAGAGTGTTATTTATTTATGATGTATTTTATTTATGATGTTATTTATTTATGATGTATATGTGTGGGGAAATTACATTTTAAACAAATTACAAATACATGCTCCACATTTAGTTCAAATAATATAAAGATGCTCTGTGTTGTTACATTAATACCAGTAGTACTGGGTCAGAGTCTTATATTACAGTAATAAGGCTCTGGTTATAACTAAAAGGTTACTGATCTAGTGAGTTTGTGTGTGTGTGTGTGTGTGTGTGTGTGTGTGTGTGTGTGTGTGTGTGTGTGTGTGTGTGTGTGTGTGTGTGTGTGTGTGTGTGTGTGTGTGTGTGTGTGTGTGTGTGTGTGTGTGTGTGTGTGTGTGTGTGTGTGTCCAGCCCTATACTGCAGCACCCCTGACTCGCCCCTGCAGGGGTCCATCAGCAGCCAGACTGGAGGTCACCTCAACAGCCTGGTCCGCTGGGCCTGTGACCGGGGATACCGCCTCATAGGGAACAGTACGGCCGTGTGCAGGAGGAACCCCTACGGATACTTCGCCTGGGACTCCCCCGTTCCGGCTTGCCAAGGTGAGATCAAGGTGTTAGGGCATGGGGAAAGGGGGAGGGTGGAAGGAGGCAAGGCTAGTTCTTAACTGTCTATCTATTGTGGACAGATGTTTTACAGTTAAAGCAGTGAATTATTAACAGTCAGCCAGACCCATGTCGTTGAAATGCTTTATATCACTATGATATGCTGCAGTACCACTAGCAGTATTGGCCAGGATCAGGAACCAAATACTCATGAAGCTGCCTATATTTAAAAAGCTGTCCTATTGTAGTCCTGATCGGAAGTCACGACTCATGAGTTGAATTGCTCAATACTATACTACTACAATTGGACTATAATTTTCCAGGAATCTAATTCTCATCCTGTTGTGTATTTACTAGTGTGTCACATATAAGAGGTCCAATTCCGTTGTAGCTACTCAACACTTATCTACCTCTAGCTAGTTTTTTCTACATGAAATGTGAGATCCAGAATAGAAATAAATGTCCCCTCAAAACTGGTTTTGTCTAAAGCTCCACTCAGTGATTTAATATGATTTGATGCCACCTTACTGTCAAGTGCCAGAGGCTCGAGGGACACTAACATGGAGTGACACCCATGATATGACTTACGTGGCTGTGTTTTCACAGGCAGCCCAATTCAGATTTGATTTAATTAATTGGTCTTTTGACCAATCAAATCAGCTCTGAAAAAGACCGATGTGAAAATATGGTATGTGGACAAAAATATCAGAATTGGACTGATGTTCTTAGTGTCCACATTGGGGAAAAACTCAATCTCAGCAGGACATTTTTTTTTATATTGATGCTGTCCTCATAATATGATGAGACCATATGGTCTTGATGATTATATCTAGATCTTGACGATGTTTTTATACTGACAACAAGTTCAAATACCAATAGTGGATGTAGATCCGAACCGACAGATACCAACCTCCGGGTGCGTTCTGCGCGGCACCTTGCGCTTCGATCACACCGACAACGACATTGGGCAAAATAGTACGCAGCATCATCTGGATGTGTGTGACAACAGTTCAACATTCACCTTCTGCTACCGTTTCTGTCAAGACGTCTACGGATACAGTTAGACTCATACGTTGGATAAATCCTAAGTATGCAGCACACAGAACGCACTGCAACTGTCTCTGCAATGCAACGCTGCAAGGTAAACACAGGGTTTCACTGGAAATGAATGTGATTCTGGTGTACCAACAATATAATGACGCTGTCGGTGTGATCGAAGCGTTATCCCCTGAATAGTGCAGTAACACACCACATTTAAATGTATGTAGTTCTGTCCTTGAGCTGTTCTTGTCTAGTGATGTTCTGTATTATGTGTTATGTTCTTTGTGGACCCCAGGAGAAGTAGCTGCTGCTTTTGCAACAGCTAATGGGGATCCTGATAAAATACCTAATGTGCACTACTTCTGAGCAGAGCTTTATCGGTAAAGTACTACAAAGGTAGGGGAATAGGAAGCCAATTGAGACGCAGCCTCAATAGTGTTCCAAACGGATTGGAGAGAAAGAGAGAGGAAATATAAGGATGGGTCTAATCATATTCTGTTAGCTAGTGGGGGGTATGCTAAAACCTTATGTAAAACTGTAGGAGTGACACTCACCAGAGAGTATATTCACATTTTCCTTAGCAGAGAGCACACACACACACACACACACACACACACACACACACACACACACACACACACACACACACACACATAAACACACATACACACAGATACACACACACATACACATAAACACACATACACACACACACACACACACACACACACACACACACACACACACACACACACACACACAGCATAGTTATAATCTCCTCAAAGCCTCTGTTTTGTTTTCGCTTACTCTTTCACTTTATAATTATAATTCACTTCTCCAGCTTTTCCCACAACAATATACCTATTGTTATAGCAGGAAGAAATGATGCCATCCACCTTATTCAGAATGACTTCCGACATACACACTGAGTGACATAGAGGTGTTCCTAATGTTTGTACGCTCAGTGTCTACAGACACAATTTCTGGTTTGTTTGTGTGTTTAGAAGAAGGTCCCTGCCCCCCAAAAAAGTCTACACAGTGGAAAAACTAAAACAACTCCTAGACTTCCACCTCTGCTTGAAAGGGGACTGTGACTAAGTTATTTTCCTTTCAACCTTGTCTGTGTGTTGTTTTTGGTTTCTTTATCTCTGTCAAAAATGTTTTTCTGTTTTCTCTGTAAATCAGTTCGTATAAGGTGATCCTTTGTCGCTGTGTAAAGATTGAGTGGGCACTACATTGTCAGTAGATAGTTAGTGCGGGTTGAGTGAGCAGCGTGTTAATGTGTGGAAGTTGTCTCAATGCTGTGTCACTGGAATTTCATCAATTCTTATTAATTATACATTCATTAAATCACTCAGTCTATTTTATAAGAATTTGTAAGATTCCTATTGGCATAAAATAGACAGAGACCAGTCTTATCAAAATTAGATAATAGTATTTATTCTCGGAGCGCACTGCCATGTAACCACAAACAAACAGTTTATACACAAAATATGATGTCATAGGTTATAAATTGTCCTTCCTCCCAACAGTTCAAAAGTTTATTCCCACCCCTTCTCTCTCTCACTCCAGACACACAGTTAAATCGAGATTAAAACTTCTGAAGTCTTCATCCATCACCATTCAGCAGACAGTTCCAGCTAATGGAAAACCTAAGAAAACACACACTGCCTTATCTAAACATCCCAGAGCTAAGTTGAGTCGGTTCAACCATAGGTTAACGACCCCTTCTGCTTACTGCTCACAATTCCAGTCCTCTACAACCTGGCTGGAATGGTATTTATTTTATTTAATTACCCCCTGTTTCATGCTCCACAATCCCTCACTTATGAATTAATATTATTAATTAATTAAAACAGAGTAGAGTTGAATTAGTTATAGTTATATTTAAAATGTAGATATTGTTTAGAGGAAGAGAATCAGTATCATTATATGGTCTCTCTGTGTTAGAAGATGAATGAACAGGAAGAGAATCAGTATCATTATATGGTCTCTGTGTTAGAAGATGAATGAACAGGAAGAGAATCAGTATCATTATATGGTCTCTGTGTTAGAAGATGAATGAACAGGAAGAGAATCAGTATCATTATATGGTCTCTCTGTGTTAGAAGATGAATGAACAGGAAGAGAATCAGTATCATTATATGGTCTCTGTGTTAGAAGATGAATGAACAGGAAGAGAATCAGTATCATTATATGGTCTCTGTGTTAGAAGATGAATGAACAGGAAGAGAATCAGTATCATTATATGGTCTCTGTGTTAGAAGATGAATGAACAGGAAGAGAATCAGTATCATTATATGGTCTCTGTGTTAGAAGATGAATGAACAGGAAGAGAATCAGTATCATTATATGGTCTCTGTGTTAGAAGATGAATGAACAGGAAGAGAATTATCAGTATCATTATATGGTCTCTGTGTTAGAAGATGAATGAACAGGAAGAGAATCAGTATCATTATATGGTCTCTGTGTTAGAAGATGAATGAACAGGAAGAGAATCAGTATCATTATATGGTCTCTGTGTTAGAAGATGAATGAACAGGAAGAGAATCAGTATCATTATATGGTCTCTGTGTTAGAAGATGAATGAACAGGAAGAGAATCAGTATCATTATATGGTCTCTGTGTGATAGAAGATGAATGAACAGGAAGAGAATCAGTATCATTATATGGTCTCTGTGTGATAGTATTATATGGTCTCTGTGTTAGAAGATGAATGAACAGGAAGAGAGTCAGTATCATTATATGGTCTCTGTGTTAGAAGATGAATGAACAGGAAGAGAATCAGTATCATTATATGGTCTCTGTGTTAGAAGATGAATGAACAGGAAGAGAATCAGTATCATTATATGGTCTCTGTGTTAGAAGATGAATGAACAGGAAGAGAATCAGTATCATTATATGGTCTCTGTGTGATAGAAGATGAATGAACAGGAAGAGAATCAGTATCATTATATGGTCTCTGTGTTAGAAGATGAATGAACAGGAAGAGAATCAGTATCATTATATGGTCTCTGTGTTAGAAGATGAATGAACAGGAAGAGAATCAGTATCATTATATGGTCTCTGTGTTAGAAGATGAATGAACAGGAAGAGAATCAGTATCATTATATGGTCTCTGTGTGATAGAAGATGAATGAACAGGAAGAGAATCAGTATCATTATATGGTCTCTGTGTGATAGAAGATGAATGAACAGGAAGAGAATCAGTATCATTATATGGTCTCTGTGTTAGAAGATGAATGAACAGGAAGAGAATCAGTATCATTATATGGTCTCTGTGTGATAGAAGATGAATGAACAGGAAGAGAATCAGTATCATTATATGGTCTCTGTGTTAGAAGATGAATGAACAGGAAGAGAATCATTATATGGTCTCTGTGTTAGTATATCATTATATGGTCTCTGTGTTAGAAGATGAATGAACAGGAAGAGAATCAGTATCATTATATGGTCTCTGTGTTAGAAGATGAATGAACAGGAAGAGAATCAGTATCATTATATGGTCTCTGTGTTAGAAGATGAATGAACAGGAAGAGAATCAGTATCATTATATGGTCTCTGTGTGATAGAAGATGAATGAACAGGAAGAGAATCAGTATCATTATATGGTCTCTGTGTTAGAAGATGAATGAACAGGAAGAGAATCAGTATCATTATATGGTCTCTGTGTTAGAAGATGAATGAACAGGAAGAGAATCAGTATCATTATATGGTCTCTGTGTTAGAAGATGAATGAACAGTATCATTATATGAAAGAGAATGAACAGGAAGAGAATCAGTATCATTATATGGTCTCTGTGTTAGAAGATGAATGAACAGGAAGAGAATCAGTATCATTATATGAAAGATGAATGAACAGGAAGAGAATCAGTATCATTATATGGTCTCTGTGTGATAGAAGATGAATGAACAGGAAGAGAATCAGTATCATTATATGGTCTCTGTGTTAGAAGATGAATGAACAGGAACAGGGTCTCTGTGTTAAAGATGAATGAACAGGAAGAGAATCAGTATCATTATATGGTCTCTGTGTTAGAAGATGAATGAACAGGAAGAGAATCAGTATGAATGAACAGGAAGAGAATCAGTATCATTATATGGTCTCTGTGTGAAGATAGAACAGGAAGATGAACAGGAAGAGAATCAGGAAGAGAATCAGTATCATTATATGGTCTCTGTGTTAGAAGATGAATGAACAGGAAGAGAATCAGTATCATTATATGGTCTCTGTGTGATAGAAGATGAATGAACAGGAAGAGAATCAGTATCATTATATGGTCTCTGTGTTAGAAGATGAATGAACAGGAAGAGAATCAGTATCATTATATGGTCTCTGTGTTAGAAGATGAATGAACAGGAAGAGAATCAGTATCATTATATGGTCTCTGTGTTAGAAGATGAATGAACAGGAAGAGAGTCAGTATCATTATATGGTCTCTGTGTGATAGAAGATGAATGAACAGGAAGAGAATCAGTATCATTATATGGTCTCTGTGTTAGAAGATGAATGAACAGGAAGAGAATCAGTATCATTATATGGTCTCTGTGTTAGAAGATGAATGAACAGGAAGAGAATCAGTATCATTATATGGTCTCTGTGTGATAGAAGATGAATGAACAGGAAGAGAATCAGTATCATTATATGGTCTCTGTGTTAGAAGATGAATGAACAGGAAGAGAAATCAGTATATCATTATATGGTCTCTGTGTTAGAAGATGAATGAACAGGAAGAGAATCAGTATCATTATATGGTCTCTGTGTTAGAAGATGAATGAACAGGAAGAGAATCAGTATCATTATATGGTCTCTGTGTTAGAAGATGAATGAACAGGAAGAGAATCAGTATCATTATATGGTCTCTGTGTTAGAAGATGAATGAACAGGAAGAGAATCAGTATCATTATATGGTCTCTGTGTTAGAAGATGAATGAACAGGAAGAGAATCAGTATCATTATATGGTCTCTCTGTGTGATAGAAGATGAATGAACAGGAAGAGAGTCAGTATCATTATATGGTCTCTGTGATAGAAGATGAATGAACAGGTAGAGAATCAGTATCATTATATGGTCTCTGTGTGATAGAAGATGAATGAACAGGAAGAGAATCAGTATCATTATATGGTCTCTGTGTGTTAGAAGATGAATGAACAGGAAGAGAATCAGTATCATTATATGGTCTCTCTGTGTGATAGAAGATGAATGAACAGGAAGAGAGTCAGTATCATTATATGGTCTCTGTGTGATAGAAGATGAATGAACAGGAAGAGAGTCAGTATCATTATATGGTCTCTGTGTGTTAGAAGATGAATGAACAGGTAGAGAATCAGTATCATTATATGGTCTCTGTGTGATAGAAGATGAATGAACAGGAAGAGAATCAGTATCATTATATGGTCTCTCTGTGTTAGAAGATGAATGAACAGGAAGAGAATCAGTATCATTATATGGTCTCTGTGTTAGAAGATGAATGAACAGGAAGAGAATCAGTATCATTATATGGTCTCTGTGTGTTAGAAGAATATGTGGAAGCAGAATCAATGTTCCTCACTATACTGACAGTCTGTTAATAGTGGTATAGTCAGTGGGTCTTTGAGTGAGCATTGTTACTTTATCTCTCTGACCAATATCATCAGCAGGCCTTTGTGTTGAAACGGTTTGTGTTGATCTCCTTGTGTGAGTTGTGTACTGTTGGTGTGTGTGAGAGACTGTGTGTTATTTGAGTGCTCTGTATGTGTGAGTTTATCTCTGTGTGTGAGACTGATTTGAAGGCGTGGTGTGAAGAGTGCAATAACCCTGAGTAAAATTCCTTTTATAAATAACCCTGAGTGTAATTCCTTTGATGAATAACCCTGAGTGTAATTCCTTTGATGAATAACCCTGAGTGTAATTCCTTTGAGCAGAATAAGTGCTGACTCTCCTCTCTTCCTCTCCTCCTGTATCCTCCTCCCCTGGTCTCCTCTCCTCCTCCTCTGGTCTCCTCCTCCTCTGGTCTCCCCTCCTCTGGTCTCCTCTCCTCTCCTGGTCTCCCCTCCTCCTCTCCTGGTCTCTCCTCCTCTCCCCTGGTCTCCCCTCCCTTTCCCCTGGTCTCCCATCCTCCTCCCCTGGTCACCCCTCCTCCTCTCCTCTCATCCTTTCTTGCTCTCCCCTCTTCTCCTCCTCTCCCATCCTCCTCCCCTGGTCTCCCCTCCTCGCCCCTCCTCCTCTCCTGGTCTCTCCTCCTCTCCCCTGGTCTCCCATCCTCCTCTCCCATCCTCCTCCCCTGGTCTCTCCTCCTCGCCCCTCATCCTCCCCTGGGTGACCCTCCTCCTCCTCTCCCCACCTCTCCCCTGGTCTCCCCTCCTCGCCCCTCATCCTCCCCTGGGCGCCCCTCCTCCTCTCCCCACCTCTCCCCTGGTCTCCCCCATGGCAGCGGTGTCCTGCGGGGTGCCTAAGGCACCGTTGAATGGAGGAGTGCTGACGGTGGACTACTCAGTGGGCACACACGTGACCTACTTCTGCAATGACGGCTACCGCCTGTCCTCCAAAGAGCTGACCAGCGCCGTCTGCCAACCGGACGGCACCTGGAGCAACCACAACAAGATCCCTCGTTGTTCAGGTAGCTAACGTTAGGCTAGGAAGCTAGTGGGGGGGGTGTATGAGGGCATTTGTGCGCGCTGCCCAGGTAGCTAATGTTAGGCTAGGAGGTTAGTCCAGCAGATGGGACAGGTGAAGCAGGGGTAGAGAGTATATTTGTGTGTATGCGTGATTGTAATTGTGTGGGTCAGTGTGTGAGAGTGTGTGTATGTGTGTGTGTTTGTGCGTTCACCTCACAGCTCCCATGAGGTCATTTACTTCCCTATTAAAATAAGTTCCCCCCTCGAAGGCAATCCCTCACTTATTTATTAGTCTGTATTTTGCCAAAACATGAAGTTATTTCCCCTTAAGATGACTGTTTATAATGCCTGGCTGCCTCACAAAGCAGTGCAAATGGAGGTCAACTGTCAACACAGAAAATAATACAATTGTAATGGAGAACTGTGTGGGAAGAAATCTGAGGTTATGTCAATTATCTTCTGACAGTATGTCGCTCTGGATAATAATGCCTGCTGTGTGTGAACGTACACGCTTGTGTGATTGTGCCTGTGAACCTGGGTGTGCTTGTGTTTCTGTGTGACAGTGGTGGTGTGTCCAAGCATCGGCTCCTTCTCTCTGGAACACGGGAGGTGGAAGATCGTGAACGGCTCCCACTATGAGTACAGGACCAAGATTATCTTCAACTGTGACCCGGGCTACTACCGTCTAGGCCCCGCCCACATCCAGTGCACGACCAACGGCGTGTGGAGTTGGAGGAATGAAAGGCCTCACTGTCAGAGTGAGTAAAAGGCGGACATTTATTTATATTTTTACCTGGGACTTTTTACACCATCTCCATGTCAGAAGCCTGTTGTGTTTAGGTTGTGTTTAGGTTGTGTTTATGCTGTGTGCCTAAGGTGTATTGCATGTCTATGTAATGATTAGCAATTTGACTTAGCAAATTGGACTTTACACATGAAGCATATTGTGTTAAATTTTCTACATTTTGCGACAGTCTGCCCTAGGGAGTGTTGAATGTCTGTCCAACCTTGGGCAGAATCCTAAGATCGATATGTGATATTTTTACCCCAAATATTCAATAATGAGATAGATAGGTGGATAGAGACGTCTTTGAGATGTTCATTAAAAGTAGTATCGGGATCAGGTGTGCTTGGATGTGGATGTGGGACGATAGTGAATGCACTAGACTTGACCATATAGATTTTTATGGTTTATGGAAAATAAACAAACAGAATCCCCAGGCCACCTCCAACCTCCCTTTACCTCCTCTCATCTCCCTTGACCTCCTCTCCTCTCCATTTACCTCCTATCCTCTCCCTTTACCTCTCTCCTCTCCCTTTACCTCTCTCCTCTCCCTTTACCTCCTCTCCTCTCCCTTTACCTCTCTCCTCTCCCTTTACCTCCTCTCCTCTCCCTTTACCTCTCTCCTCTCCCTTTACCTCCTCTCCTCTCCCTTTACCTCCTCTCCTCTCCCTTTACCTCCTCTCCTCTCCCTTTACCTCCTCTCCTCTCCCTTTACCTCCTCTCCTCTCCCTTTACCTCCTCTCCTCTCCCTTTACCTCTCTCCTCTCCCTTTACCTCTTCTCCTCTCCCTTTACCTCTCTCCTCTCCCTTTACCTCCTCTCCTCTCCCTTTACCTCTCTCCTCTCCCCTTACCCCCTCTCTCTCCCTTTACCTCCTCTCTCTCCCTTTTCCTCCTCTCCTCTCCCTTTACCTCCTCTCCTCTCCCTTTACCTCCTCTCCTCTCCCTTTACCTCCTCTCCTCTCCCTTTACCTCCTCTCCTCTCCCTTTACCACTTCTCCTCTCCCTTTACCTCCTCTCCTCTCCCTTTACCTCCTCTCCTCTCCCTTTACCTCCTCCCTCTCCTTTACCTCTCTCCTCCCTTTACCTCTTCTCCTCTCCCTTTACCTCCTCTCCTCTCCCTTTACCTCCTCTCCTCTCCCTTTATCACTTCTCCTCCCCCTTTACCTCCTCTCCTCTCCCTGTACCTCCTCTCCTCTCCATTTACCTCCTCACCTCTCCCTTTATCACTTCTCCTCTCCCTTTACCTCCTCTCCTCCCCCTTTACCTCCCTCTCCCTTTATCACTTCTCCTCCCCTTACCTCATTTCCTCTCCCTGTACCTCCTCTCCTCTCCATTTACCTCCTCTCCTCTCCCTTTATCACTCTCCTCTCCCTTTACCTCCTCTCCTCTCCCTTTACCTCCTCTCCCTCTCCCTTTACCTCCTTTCCTCTCCTCTCCCTTTACCTCCACTCTCCTCTCTCCTCTCCATTTACCTCCTATCCCTTGACCTCCTCTCCCTTTACCTCCACTCTCCTCTCTCCCCACCCTTTACCTCCACTCCATTCTTCCTCTCTTCTCTCCCTTCTCTTCTCCTGTCCCTCCTCCCTTCCCTTCTCCTCCTCTCCCCTCCTTCCTCTCCCCTCCCTTCTGTCCTCCACTTTCCTCTCCTCTCTGCACCTCCTCTCTCCTCTCTCCTAGCTCATCTCCTCTCCTCTCTGAACCTCCTCTCCCCTCTCTCCTAGCTCATCTCCTCTCCTGTTCCAAGAATCCCAAAAACAAAATAATATGACTCACCTTCACTTACAAATATCACAGAAACAGTTGACAGATCAATTCAAACTTGGCAAAAATCGCTCCGATTGAAATACCATTAGAACTGTAAGGGATCAGTCTGTGTCTTATTTATTAAGCAAGAATTCAAATAATTGTTATACTCAACTCTGAGAGTGGTTTAAGACAATATCTCTCATGGTTTATGCCATTGGTTTGTGAGCTGGGAGATGATGTCTCTGTTATTCAAATCAAATCAAATCAAATCAAATCAAATCAAATTTATTTATATAGCCCTTCGTACATCAGCTGATATCTCAAAGTGCTGTACAGAAACCCAGCCTAAAACCCCAAACAGCAAACAATGCAGGTGTAAAAGCACGGTGGCTAGGAAAACTCCCTAGAAAGGCCAAAACCTAGGAAGAAACCTAGAGAGGAACCGGGCTATGTGGGTGGCCAGTCCTCTTCTGGCTGTGCCGGGTAGAGATTATAACAGAACATGACCAAGATGTTCAAATGTTCATAAATGACCAGCATGGTCGAATAATAATAAGGCAGAACAGTTGAAACTGGAGCAGCAGCACAGTCAGGTGGACTGGGGACAGCAAGGAGCCTTCATGTCAGGTAGTCCTGGGGCACGGTCCTAGGGCTCAGGTCAGTTGAAACTGGAGCAGGAGCATGGCCAGGTGGACTGGGGACAGCAAGGAGTCCTCATGTCAGGTAGTCCTGGGACATGGTCCTAGGGCTCAGGTCCTCAGAGAGAGAGAAAGAAAGAGAGAAGGAGAGAATTAGAGAACGCACACTTAGATTCACACAGGACACCGAATAGGACAGGAGAAGTACTCCAGATATAACAAACTGACCCTAGCCCCCCGACACATAAACTACTGCAGCATAAATACTGGAGGCTGAGACAGGAGGGGTCAGGAGACACTGTGGCCCCATCCGAGGACACCCCCGGACAGGGCCAAACAGGAAGGATATAACCCCACCCACTTTGCCAAAGCACATCCCCCACACCACTAGAGGGATATCTTCAACCACCAACTTACCATCCTGAGACAAGGCCGAGTATAGCCCACAAAGATCTCCGCCACGGTACAACCCAAGGGGGGCTCCCAGACAGGCCGACCACAACAGTGAATCAACCCACCCAGGTGACGCACCCCCCCAGGGACGGCACGAGAGAGCCCCAGCAAGCCAGTGACTCAGCCCCGTAACAGGGTTAGAGGCAGAGAATCCCAGTGGAAAGAGGGGAACCGGCCAGGCAGAGACAGCAAGGGCGGTTCGTTGCTCCAGAGCCTTTCCGTTCACCTTCCCACTCCTGGGCCAGACTACACTCAATCATATGACCCACTGAAGAGATGAGTCTTCAGTAAAGACTTAAAGGTTGAGACCGAGTTTGCGTCTCTGACATGGGTAGGCAGACCGTTCCATAAAAATGGAGCTCTATAGAGAAAGCCCTGCCTCCAGCTGTTTGCTTAGAAATTCTAGGGACAATTAGGAGGCCTGCGTCTTGTGACCGTAGCGTACGTGTAGGTATGTACGGCAGGACCAAATCAGAGAGGTAGGTAGGAGCAAGCCCATGTAATGCTTTGTAGGTTAGCAGTAAAACCTTGAAATCAGCCCTTGCTTTGACAGGAAGCCAGTGTAGAGAGGCTAGCACTGGAGTAATATGATCAAATTTTTTGGTTCTAGTCAGGATTCTAGCAGCCGTATTTAGCACTAACTGAAGTTTATTTAGTGCTTTATCCGGGTAGCCGGAAAATAGAGCATTGCAGTAGTCTAACCTAGAAGTGACAAAAGCATGGATTAATTTTTCTGCATCATTTTTGGACAGAAAGTTTCTGATTTTTGCAATGTTACGTAGATGGAAAAAGCTGTCCTCGAAATGGTCTTGATATGTTCTTCAAAAGAGAGATCAGGGTCCAGAGTAACGCCGAGGTCCTTCACAGTTTTATTTGAGACGACTGTACAACCATTAAGATTAATTGTCAGATTCAACAGAAGATCTCTTTGTTTCTTGGGACCTAGAACAAGCATCTCTGTTTTGTCCGAGTTTAATAGTAGAAAGTTTGCAGCCATCCACTTCCTTATGTCTGAAACACATGCTTCTAGCGAGGGCAATTTTGGGGCTTCACCATGTTTCATTGAAATGTACAGCTGTGTGTCATCCGCATAGCAGTGAAAGTTTACATTATGTTTTCGAATAACATCCCCAAGAGGTAAAATATATAGTGAAAACAATAGTGGTCCTAAAACAGAACCTTGAGGAACACCGAAATGTACAGTTGATTTGTCAGAGGACAAACCATTCACAGAGACAAACTGATATCTTTCCGACAGATAAGATCTAAACCAGGCCAGTATTGTATTGTCTGTGTCACAGTAATTTCCTGTGGAGACCTCCCTGGCCCGCCCAATGGGAAGAAGATTGGTACACAGATGACCTTCGGGGCGACCGCCATCTTCATGTGTGATGCAGGGTTCATGCTGGTGGGCTCTACCGTGAGAGAATGTCTCCCCTCTGGACTGTGGAGTGGACAGGAGACGCGTTGCTTGGGTAAAACAACATATTTCTTCCCCACATCTCTGTTCTCTGTCTTTGTGTGAAACAACCAAGTCATTCTCCAGACTCTGAGAGAATGTTAAGATTATTAAGAACGAAGAACCAATCCCCACATTGTGTTGTCTGTCTGTGAAATGTAGGCTACAGTATCTACTGCCCTAACAATGTTTTTGTTGTTGTAGAGTTATTTTAAGTCTCCACCTCTAAGGAACATCTTTCTAATGTGTTAAAATAGCTTTACAGTGTAACTTTTTTGTCTGCTGATGCCAAGTCTGTGGAAGCAGGGACAACTGTCTATTTTGGGCTTCCATCTTTTCTCTGACACACGTCTGTGGACTAAAAATATCTCTGCGACCTGACTGTTTAAATTAGCATCTCAATACTGTACTCTGTCTGTAACCTTCAAAGAACAGGACCGTACAGTACATTACAAGACTTCTCTTTCTCCCTCTTCCACCTAACTCTCCCCTCTCTCTCCCCTCTCCCCTCTCTCTCTCAATTCAATTTCAATTCAAGTCCATTTAAGGGCAGTACAAATTAACAGCAAACATAACATTGGCTCTCTCTGACTCTCTTTCGCTATCTCTTTCTCTCCCTGATTCTCTTTCGCCTTCGCTCTCTCTCTCCCTCTTTCTCTCTGTTTGTCTATCTCTCTCCCCCCTCTCTCTTCTCTTGCTCTCTCTCTCCTCTCCCTCCTCTAACTATAGCTTTTGTGTTCCTCTCCAGCGGGCCACTGTGGTATTCCGGAGACCATAGTGAACGGCCAGGTGATCGGGGAGAACTTTGGGTACAGAGAGACGGTAGTGTACCAGTGCATCCCAGGCTTCCGCCTCATCGGCCCCTCTGTGCGGATCTGTCTGCAGGACCACAACTGGTCCGGACAGCTGCCTTCCTGCGTGTGTGAGTAGTCCATCTTTTAGCTCTCTCTCTCTCTCTCTCTCTCTGACACACTCACATTTGTGTCGACTTGGCTAAAGCTTTTGATACGGTAGACCATTCCATTCTTGTGGGCCGGCTAAGGAGTATTGGTGTCTCTGAGGGGTCTTCGGCCTGGTTTGCTAACTAACTCTCTCAAAGAGTGCAGTGCATAAAGTCAGAACATCTGCTGTCTCAGCCACTGCCTGTCACCAAGGGTGTACCCCAAGGCTCGATCCTAGGCCCCATGCGTTTCTCAATATACATCAACAACATAGCTCAGGCAGTAGAAAGCTCTCTCATCCAATTATATCCAGATGATACAGTCTTATACTCAGCTGGCCCCTCCCCGGCTTTTGTGTTAAAAGCTCTACAATAAAGCTTTCTTAGTGTCCAACAAGCTTTCTCTGCCCTTAACCTTGTTCTGAACACCTCCAAAACAAAGGTGATGTGGTTTGGTAAGAAAAATGCCCCTATCACCACCGGTGTGATTACTACCTCTGAGGGTTTAGAGCTTGAGGTAGTCACCTCATACTTGGGAGTATGGCTAGACGGTGTACTGTCCTCCTTACAGCACATACCAAAGCTGCAGGCTAAAGTTAAATGTAGACTTGGTTTCCTCTATCATAATTGC
Source organism: Oncorhynchus keta (assembly GCF_023373465.1). NCBI lineage: Eukaryota > Metazoa > Chordata > Actinopteri > Salmoniformes > Salmonidae > Oncorhynchus > Oncorhynchus keta. Next base: position 33,988,697 of record NC_068440.1, on the reverse strand, counting down.
TCCTCTTTTACCCCGGCTGCCAAACTAACCCTGATTCAGAGACATCGTTTAAGTCTCTCTTTATGTGTTGTTGTGTTGTCTCTCTTGTCGTGGTGTGTGTTGTCCTATATTTTGATTTGACATTTTTAATCCCAGTCCCCATCCCTGTAGGAGGCCTTTTGCCTTTTAGTAGGCCATCATTGTAAATAAGAATTTGGAAACAATGTGTTTAATGTATTTGATACCATTCCAGTTATTCCACTCCAGCCATTACCACGAGCCCGTCCTCTCCAATTAAGGTGCCACCAACTTCCTGTGCTTGATTCATTTTTTGTGGTTCATGATTTTTCATAACAACACAGTTGTCACTATATATTCTCCCAAAAAATGTAATGGTAAACATAGTAGAGTCTTCTTCACACCTCTGCAAACACTTTTGGGTGAGCGTCAAGCTCAGACTTTTTTGTAAGGACACAGTTGACTAATAGCACTGCTTTAGAATGCAAAGGGAAGAAGGGAGTCACCACGCTGCGTCATTATGCTGTCTCTAGGCTGACGAGTCGAGTAGCACTCCTGAGCTCCCCCTGCAGTTCACAAAGACCCTGACATATACAACATTCTCTTCCTTCTCTCTGCGCTCACACACAAGTGCAGCCGTACTGTTTTTATTTATTTACTTTTCTGCCCTTTTGCACACCAATATCTCTACCTGTACATTACCATCTGATCATTTATCACTCCAGTGTTAATCTGCAAAATTGTAATTATTCGCCTACCTCCTCATGCCTTTTGCACACAATGTATATAGACTCCCCTTTTTTTTCCTACTGTGTTATTGACTTGTTAATTGTTTACTCCATGTGTAACTCTGTGTTGTCTGTTCACACTGCTATGCTTTATCTTGGCCAGGTCGCAGTTGCAAATGAGAACTTGTTCTTAACTAGCCTACCTGGTTAAATAAAGGTGTTCTCAACTAGCCTACCTGGTTAAATAAAGGTGTTCTCAACTAGCCTATTATATATATATATGCCATTTAGCAGACGCTTTTATCCAAAGCGACTTACAGTCATGTGTGCATACATTCTACGTATGGGTGGTCCCGGGGATCAAACCCACTACCCTGGCGTTACAAGCGCCATGCTCTACCAACTGAGCTACAGAAGGACCAGCCTACCTGGTTAAATAAAGGTGTTCTCAACTAGCCTACCTGGTTAAATAAAGGTGTTCTCAACTAGCCTACCTGGTTAAATAAAGGTGTTCTCAACTAGCCTACCTGGTTAAATAAAGGTGTTCTTAACTAGCCTACCTGGTTAAATAAAGGTGTTCTCAACTAGCCTACCTGGTTAAATAAAGGTGTTCTCAACTAGCCTACCTGGTTAAATAAAGGTGTTCTCAACTAGCCTACCTGGTTAAATAAAGGTGTTCTCAACTAGCCTACCTGGTTAAATAAAGGTGTTCTCAACTAGCCTACCTGGTTAAATAAAGGTGTTCTCAACTAGCCTACCTGGTTAAATAAAGGTGTTCTCAACTAGCCTACCTGGTTAAATAAAGGTGTTCTCAACTGGCCTACCTGGTTAAATAAAGGTGTTCTCAACTAGCCTACCTGGTTAAATAAAGGTGTTCTCAACTAGCCTACCTGGTTAAATAAAGGTGTTCTCAACTGGCCTACCTGGTTAAATAAAGGTGTTCTCAACTAGCCTACATGGTTAAATAAAGGTGTTCTCAACTAGCCTACCTGGTTAAATAAAGGTGTTCTCAACTAGCCTACCTGGTTAAATAAAGGTGTTCTCAACTAGCCTACCTGGTTAAATGGTGTTCTCAACTAGCCTACCTGGTTAAATAAAGGTGTTCTCAACTAGCCTACCTGGTTAAATAAATGTGTTCTCAACTGGCCTACCTGGTTAAATAAAGGTGTTCTCAACTAGCCTACCTGGTTAAATAAAGGTGTTCTCAACTGGCCTACCTGGTTAAATAAAGGTGTTCTCAACTGGCCTACCTGGTTAAATAAAGGTGTTCTCAACTGGCCTACCTGGTTAAATAAAGGTGTTCTCAACTGGCCTACCTGGTTAAATAAAGGTGTTCTCAACTGGCCTACCTGGTTAAATAAAGGTGTTCTCAACTGGCCTACCTGGTTAAATAAAGGTGTTCTCAACTGGCCTACCTGGTTAAATAAAGGTGTTCTCAACTGGCCTACCTGGTTAAATAAAGGTGTTCTCAACTGGCCTACCTGGTTAAATAAAGGTGTTCTCAACTGGTTAAATAAAGGTGTTCTCAACTAGCCTCCCTGGTTAAATAAAGGTGTTCTCAACTAGCCTACCTGGTTAAATAAAGGTGTTCTCAACTAGCCTACCTGGTTAAATAAAGGTGTTCTCAACTGGCCTACCTGGTTAAATAAAGGTGTTCTCAACTAGCCTACCTGGTTAAATAAAGGTGTTCTCAACTGGCCTACCTGTTTAAATAAAGGTGTTCTCAACTGGCCTACCTGGTTAAATAAAGTTGTCCTCAACTGGCCTACCTGGTTAAATAAAGGTGTTCTCAACTGGCCTACCTGGTTAAATAAAGGTGTTCTCAACTAGCCTACCTGGTTAAATAAAGGTGTTCTCAACTGGCCTACCTGGTCAAATAAAGGTGTTCTCAACTGGCCTACCTGGTTAAATAAAGGTGTTCTCAACTGGCCTACCTGGTTAAATAAAGGTGTTCTCAACTGGCCTACCTGGTTAAATAAAGGTGTTCTCAACTAGCCTACCTGGTTCAATAAAGGTGTTCTCAACTGGCCTACCTGGTTAAATAAAGGTGTTCTCAACTGGCCTACCTGGTTAAATAAAGGTGTTCTCAACTAGCCTACCTGGTTAAATAAAGGTGTTCTCAACTGGCCTACCTGGTTAAATAAAGGTGTTCTCAACTAGCCTACCTGGTTAAATAAAGGTGTTCTCAACTAGCCTACCTGGTTAAATAAAGGTGTTCTCAACTAGCCTACCTGGTTAAATAAAGGTGTTCTCAACTAGCCTACCTGGTTAAATAAAGGTGTTCTCAACTGGCCTACCTGGTTAAATAAAGGTGTTCTCAACTGGCCTACCTGGTTAAATAAAGGTGTTCTCAACTGGCCTACCTGGTTAAATAAAGGTGTTCTCAACTGGCCTACCTGGTTAAATAAAGGTGTTCTCAACTGGCCTACCTGGTTAAATAAAGGTGTTCTCAACTAGCCTACCTGGTTAAATAAAGGTGTTCTCAACTAGCCTACCTGGTTAAATAAAGGTGTTCTCAACTGGCCTACCTGGTTAAATAAAGGTGTTCTCAACTGGCCTACCTGGTTAAATTAAGGTGTTCTCAACTAGCCTACCTGGTTAAATAAAGGTGTTCTCAACTGGCCTACCTGGTTAAATAAAGGTGTTCTCAACTGGCCTACCTGGTTAAATAAAGGTGTTCTCAACTGGCCTACCTGGTTAAATAAAGGTGTTCTCAACTAGCCTACCTGGTTAAATAAAGGTGTTCTCAACTGGCCTACCTGGTTAAATAAAGGTGTTCTCAACTGGCCTACCTGGTTAAATAAAGGTGTTCTCAACTGGCCTACCTGGTTAAATAAAGGTGTTCTCAACTAGCCTACCTGGTTAAATAAAGGTGTTCTCAACTAGCCTACCTGGTTAAATAAAGGTGTTCTCAACTGGCCTACCTGGTTAAATAAAGGTGTTCTCAACTGGCCTACCTGGTTAAATAAAGGTGTTCTCAACTGGCCTACCTGGTTAAATAAAGGTGTTCTCAACTGGCCTACCTGGTTAAATAAAGGTGTTCTCAACTAGCCTACCTGGTTAAATAAAGGTGTTCTCAACTGGCCTACCTGGTTAAATAAAGGTGTTCTCAACTGGCCTACCTGGTTAAATAAAGGTGTTCTCAACTGGCCTACCTGGTTAAATAAAGGTGTTCTCAACTGGCCTACCTGGTTAAATAAAGGTGTTCTCAACTGGCCTACCTGGTTAAATAAAGGTGTTCTCAACTGGCCTACCTGGTTAAATAAAGGTGTTCTCAACTGGCCTACCTGGTTAAATAAAGGTGTTCTCAACTGGCCTACCTGGTTAAATAAAGGTGTTCTCAACTAGCCTACCTGGTTAAATAAAGGTGTTCTCAACTAGCCTACCTGGTTAAATAAAGGTGTTCTCAACTAGCCTACCTGTTTAAATAAAGGTGTTCTCAACTAGCCTACCTGGTTAAATAAAGGTGTTCTCAACTGGCCTACCTGTTTAAATAAAGGTGTTCTCAACTGGCCTACCTGGTTAAATAAAGGTGTTCTCAACTGGCCTACCTGGTTAAATAAAGGTGTTCTCAACTAGCCTACCTGGTTAAATAAAGGTGTTCTCAACTAGCCTACCTGGTTAAATAAAGGTGTTCTCAACTGGCCTACCTGGTTAAATAAAGGTGTTCTCAACTGGCCTACCTGGTTAAATAAAGGTGTTCTCAACTGGCCTCCCTGGTTAAATAAAGGTGTTCTCAACTAGCCTACCTGGTTAAATAAAGGTGAAAAAAAAAACAACAAGAAACGAGGAGCCTTCCCTATTCGCTCGTTTTTACTGGAGCTGAAAGGAACATTTTGAATGATGACGCAGAAGCGTGCACTTTTACGGACAGTTATTTATCTTGTTGTGTTTTATAGCGTTACTAATCTAGATAGAATGACTCAAGCTGTAGATGTCATAGAAGGTATTAGTCATATGGGGTTGGTGGGCAGACTGCATGTGATAGTCTACAGTATCTTCAAATAGATACATCTTCCAGGTTTGCCTGAGGAAACTGCTCTTTCTCCATTTAATGCAGCGAGGCAATAGTGGTGTGTGGGAAAGACAGACAATGCAAATCCCCTGTTTCCTGCGATCTAGAGATAAACAGACAGAACACAACACCACTGTACTGTTTTTGCAGACCTGAAGGTGATCACTCTGGGGTGACTTTTTCCCTCGGTACAGATCTAGGATCAGCTTCCCCTCCCAAAAGCATTCGTGGGGAAAATGCTAAACTGACTCAAGATCAGTGTCTAGGGGCACCTTCACTCTATTCCATGTCACCTTGACCATATCACAGCCCTGACACACCTTTACCACATCACAGCCCTGACACACCTTTACCACATCACAGCCCTGACACACCTTTACATGTCACAGCGCTGGCACACCTTTACCACATCACAGCCCTGACACACCATTTACCACATCACAGCCCTGACACACCATTTACCACATCACAGCCCTGACACACCATTTACCACATCACAGCCCTGACACACCATTTACCACATCACAGCCCTGACACACCATTTACCACATCACAGCCCTGACACACCATTTACCACATCACAGCCCTGACACACCATTTACCACATCACAGCCCTGACACATCATTACCACATCACAGCCCTGACACACCATTTACCACATCACAGCCCTGACACACCATTTACCACATCACAGCCCTGACACACCATTTACCACATCACAGCCCTGACACACCATTTACCACATCACAGCCCTGACACACCATTTACCACATCACAGCCCTGACACACCATTTACCACATCACAGCCCTGACACACCTTTACCACATCACAGCCCTGACACACCATTTACCACATCACAGCCCTGACACACCATTTACCACATCACAGCCCTGACACACCATTTACCACATCACAGCCCTGACACATCATTTACCACATCACAGCCCTGACACACCATTTACCACATCACAGCCCTGACACACCATTTACCACATCACAGCCCTGACACACCATTACCACATCACAGCCCTGACACACCATTTACCACATCACAGCCCTGACACACCATTTACCACATCACAGCCCTGACACACCATTTACCACTTCACAGCCCTGACACACCATTTACCACATCACAGCCCTGACACACCATTTACCACATCACAGCCCTGACACACCATTTACCACATCACAGCCCTGACACACCATTTACACATCACAGCCCTGACACACCATTTACCACATCACAGCCCTGACACACCATTTACCACATCACAGCCCTGACACACATTACCATTTTTACCACATCACAGCCCTGACACACCATTTACCACATCACAGCCCTGACACACCATTTACACATCACAGCCCTGACACACCATTTACCACATCACAGCCCTGACACACCATTTACCACATCACAGCCCTGACACACCATTTACCACATCACAGCCCTGACACATCATTACCACATCACAGCCCTGACACACATTACCACGTCATTTGACACACCATTTACCACGTCACAGCCCTGACACACCATTTACCACATCACAGCCCTGACACACCATTTACCACATCACAGCCCTGACACACCATTTACCACATCACAGCCCTGACACACCATTTACCACATCACAGCCCTGACACACCATTTACCACATCACAGCCCTGACACACCATTTACCACATCACAGCCCTGACACATCATTTACCACATCACAGCCCTGACACATCATTACCACATCACAGCCCTGACACATCATTACCATGTCACAGCCCTGACACACCATTTACCACATCACAGCCCTGACACACCATTTACCACATCACAGCCCTGACACACCATTTACCACATCACAGCCCTCACACACCATTTACCACATCACAGCCCTGACACACCATTTACCACATCACAGCCCTGACACACCATTTACCACATCACAGCCCTGACACATCATTACCACATCACAGCCCTGACACATCATTACCACATCACAGCCCTGACACATCATTACCATGTCACATGTCTAGGCTGTATTATTATTATAATAGTTAACTATATGGTTAAAACAATATTTATATATTCTGTTATCAGATCATAGTGTCTGAAACAATATGTTTCCTTTAGGCTATAAGAAAACCGTTTGTTGTCTGATAACATTGTCTCTCCGGTGGTAATCGTGGTGATGATGCCCAGAGTTTTTATAAAGACAATATGCTGTGTAAAGCTAGCAGCACTTGAAACAGAAATAGCTACTGGCCAGGGCCATTTAGCTTTGTATCCTACTGAAATGGTAGTGAACCGTATCTCCTCAACTGGCTATCACAAAGACTAGGCCTCTGGCTCGCTGATCAACCATGGAGCTAGGCCAACACTTCTTCATGGAAAATAGGATTTTATTTCACCCCTCGGGTGTGTGTGTGTGTGCGCGTGCGTGTGTGTGTGTGTGCGTGTGCGTGCCTGTGACTCCACATTCACGTGCATGTATTTGAGGTTGCGCTCAGCTATTTTAACGTGCAATGATGTGGTTTTAAATTCTTGTTATAGACAGTGCTCAAATGAAGGGGAAATTGCTTCTTTGCAAAGAGAGACAAATTACATCTGTAATTATGCAGATGCTGTTGTTTGTGAGAACGAGAGAAATATAGTTGAGGGAGGGAGGGAGGGAGAGAGGGAGAGAGGGAGAGAGGGAGAGAGAGAGAGGCTGCGGATGGCAATGAGGAATGTGTGGACCCACCAGGGTTGACAAGGAGAAAAACAAGACTGAAGTGAGGAATCACTTTCTACAGACATTGACACCTGTTCAGATTCTCCTTCATAGGCTTAGTAGGACAGAGAACCCAGAAACGGACTGGCCATAATGGCAAATGCCAGATGCGCTGGTGCATCTTTAGCCCATTGTGGACAATGATCATAATTTGGCTAATAATGAGGGCCTTAAGAAAATAAATTGCTGGTGTGGGGGCCTCGAGGAAGATAGTTTGGTCAGTCTGTTGGGCCCGGGAAGATGTTCTGGGCCCAGTGCGTCTCTGAGAGACCTCAGTGCAGACAAAGACAGATGTGGCTTGCTGCTTCAACTTCAATTTTGACAGCGGTTCTTTTTTTGTCCTCCTTTTCGTGTGATGCCTACAGCATTGAAACAGGGAGAAATATTAAAGCATAAACATTTATTTTCTCTGATGATTCACGTCACTAAAAGGCCATATGACTGAAAATGTAACATTGTTATATCAAGTTCATTAGAAGTTGTTTTTTAATGGTCTGCAGTAGGGCAGAGAAGAAGTGCCTGGAGTGGGATACAGGTCAGTAGTTAACTGTGGTGGACTAGTTGTGGCTGGAGGACAGAGGAAAGGATTACTCTCAGTTCCCCAAAATGGAGAAGAGGCGGTGGAATAAATGCTCTGTGTCTGCTCTGTGTCTGCTCTGTGTCTGCTCTTTCTGCTCTGTGTCTGCTCTGTATCTGCTCTGTGTCTGCTCTGTCTGCTCTGTCTGCTCTTTCTGCTCTGTGTCTGCTCTGTCTGCTCTGTGTCTGCTCTGTCTGCTCTGTGTCTGCTCTGTATCTGCTCTGTGTCTGCTCTGTGTCTGCTCTGTGTCTGCTCTGTGTCTGCTCTGTCTGCTCTGTGTCTGCTCTGTCTGCTCTGTGTCTGCTCTGTGTCTGCTCTGTGTCTGCTCTGTATCTGCTCTGTGTCTGCTCTGTGTCTGCTCTGTGTCTGCTCTGTATCTGCTCTGTGTCTGCTCTGTGTCTGCTCTGTGTCTGCTCTGTATCTGCTCTGTGTCTGCTCTGTATCTGCTCTGTGTCTGCTCTGTGTCTGCTCTGTGTCTGCTCTGTATCTGCTCTGTGTCTGCTCTGTGTCTGCTCTGTGTCTGCTCTGTGTCTGCTCTGTGTCTGCTCTGTATCTGCTCTGTGTCTGCTCTGTGTCTGCTCTGTGTCTGCTCTGTGTCTGCTCTGTATCTGCTCTGTGTCTGCTCTGTATCTGCTCTGTGTCTGCTCTGTATCTGCTCTGTGTCTGCTCTGTGTCTGCCTGTTTGTTCCTGCACATGTCAAAACATTAATTGAAAAAAAAGCACAGTGGGGCTGTTTTTTTTTGTGTGGTGACACACACACAGATATACACACCCCTGCTGTTACCTACACACTTTAAGTATCAGCAGATTTCTAGGGCACACACACTTGGAGTTAGGGCCTTCACACCTTAACACTGACTTCCAGACCAGCACACGATCACTCACTCATTGACTCAAACTTTTTGGGGCCAGGGACCCTTTTGTGATATTAAATTCATCAAAAGGGTCAATGCAGGTAGTCTGGGTAGTTATTTGATTAACTATTTAACTAACTACAGTATTTATCAGTCTTATGGCTTGGGGGTAGAAGTTGTTCAGGATCCTGTTGGTTCCAGACTTGGTGCATTGGTATCGCTCACCGTGCGGTAGTCTACCGCATGCTCTGGGTACGCGTCCTGGTAATCCGTCTGGCCCTGCGGCCGTCTGGCCCTGCGGCCTTGTGAATGTGCTAGCAAAACAGTTCCAAAACAGCTCCTCATAACATGAGTAAGATTTTTTTTTAAGCATAAAAGGAGTTTTACAATGACTTCGGCAGTGGATGGCCAGACGAACCAAGTCCCGGGCCCTGGGACATCTTTTGGCATCAGAGAGAAAATGTTTTCAAGCTATTTTCCTGCAATTCTACACATTTTGTCTTGGGGCAGGATATTTTTTGTTGTTGCGGCATAATGCTAATATTCTACACATTTCGCCATGAGACGGAGAGATTTTTTTTATCACAGTGCATTTATGTATAACAAAAAAACACATGTATTTATTTTTTCAATTTAACAAATTCTCATTTACAATGACGTTCTACCCCTGCCAACCCCGGATGACGATGGGCCAATTGTGTACCATCCTATGGGACTCCCAATCACAGCCAGATGTGATTCTGCCTGGATTTGAAACAGGGACTGGAGTGACACCTCTTGCATTGAGATGCAGTGCCTCAGACCCTGCGCCACTCGGGAGCCCATTACTAATTTGAAAAATGTATCATTGGTGGAGTACTGTGGATACCAACATCCCTGTGAGCCTCCCAGGCCCATGTTGCCCAGGGTTAAGAATGGTAGATGAATAATATTACATTGTATTGTAGTACCGTCTATACCAAGGATCATCAGCTAGATTCAGCCACAGGACGATTTTATTGAGTGGACGGTCGGAACATAATTACAAAGAATTTGACATAATCATTTCAAACCTTGCTTACATTTATATACGATCACATACAAGTACACTATATCACTCTATTATGTGTGGGAATACTTTGGAACAGATTTACAAAATGTAAATCGCTCAGAGCTGATTGGCTGGTGTCCCTACTGTGCTGCCAGTTGGGAAACCTTGCTCTAAACTTATTCCACGAATCTCTTGGCTAAAATGTGTTAAATCTGTTGATGTTAATAATATTGATTTTTTTTTAAATTATATAATAATAATGCATCTTTTGAGATCTGGCTGTGGACCCCCTGCAGTACCATCCCAGTTTGAGGATCCCTGGCCTAACACACTGACTTCCAGACCAGTACACAATCACTCACCATACTTAGCCCACTCACCATACTTAGCCCACTCACAATACCTAGCCCCTCTTACTCCATTTGCACACACTGTATAGATTTTTCTATTGTGTTATTGTCTGTATGTTTGTTTATCATATGTGTAACTCTGTGTTGTTGTCTGTATGTTTGTTTATCATATGTGTAACTCTGTGTTGTTGTCTGTATGTTTGTTTATCCTATGTGTAACTCTGTGTTGTTGTCTGTATGTTTGTTTATCATATGTGTAACTCTGTGTTGTTGTCTGTATGTTTGTTTATCCTGTGTTGTTGTCTGTATGTTTGTAACTCTGTGTTGTTGTCTGTATGTTTGTTTATCCCATGTGTAACTCTGTGTTGTTGTCTGTATGTTTGTTTATCCCATGTGTAACTCTGTGTTGTTGTCTGTATGTTTGTTTATCCCTCTGTGTTGTTGTCTGTATGTTTGTTTATCCCATGTGTAACTCTGTGTTGTTGTCTGTATGTTTGTTTATCCTATGTGTAACTCTGTGTTGTTGTCTGTATGTTTGTTTATCCCTGTGTTGTTGTCTGTATGTTTGTAACTCTGTGTTGTTGTCTGTATGTTTGTTTATCCCATGTGTAACTCTGTGTTGTTGTCTGTATGTTTGTTTATCCCATGTGTAACTCTGTTGTTGTTGTTTGTTTATCTGTATGTTTGTTTATCCCATGTGTAACTCTGTGTTGTTGTCTGTATGTTTGTTTATCCTATGTGTAACTCTGTGTTGTTGTCTGTATGTTTGTTTATCATCCCATGTGTAACTCTGTGTTGTTGTCTGTATGTTTGTTTATCCTATGTGTAACTCTGTGTTGTTGTCTGTATGTTTGTTTATCATATGTGTAACTCTGTGTTGTTGTCTGTATGTTTGTTTATCCTATGTGTAACTCTGTGTTGTTGTCTGTATGTTTGTTTATCCTATGTGTAACTCTGTGTTGTTGTCTGTATGTTTGTTTATCCTATGTGTAACTCTGTGTTGTTGTCTGTATGTTTGTTTATCCCATGTGTAACTCTGTTGTTGTTTGTGTCGCACTGCTTTGATAAAGATCTTGTCCAGGTCACAGTTGTAAATGAGAACTTGTTCTCAACTGGCCTACATGGTAAAAATAAAGGAGAAATAAAAATAAATGTAAAAAAAACTCTCTCTCTCTCCCTCTCTCCCTCACTGACTCATTTCATAAGTCCCAGACAGTCTCCCTCTCACTGATAAAGTCCCACAATGTCAGGCTTACAGTATCCCTCCAAGTATCATGTCCCCATGGCCCCATATAATATTAGGCCCCAGAACCACCAGTTTCTCCCCTCCCAGGACCCATGCCTCCCAGGCGGACAGAGAAACGCCCCCCAGAGCTAGAGAGAGGATATATAATCAGTTACACAGTATGCTCAGCCATCACTTCTGCATCGCTCAGCAAATGCCTGCAATTGAGCACAACTAATGTGGTTTGCGCCATTGGCGTGAAAATAGCCGCCATCCATTGGATTAGCCATTCGGGTGAGCTGACAGATGGCCAATGAGTTTAGACCAGTGGGACCTGATGGGGAATGACACTCTTCAGGGCAGTGGTCTACGAAGCGGCAATATGACAGTCCTTCACCATTAGTCCTCCTGAATATCAGTTTGAGAGGTGATTGAGACCATAGAAATAGAATGAGACACTCAAAATGGCCAGTCCATCCATTGTATGACATTATTGACTTGAACGGGGACGCCACTTCCATTCATTGTAGTTCTGTAATTGAGACATTCTGTCTGAACTGTTGATAGTCTAGCCCCTAGCCTATTGATAACAAAGCCACACAGCCATATCACAGTTCCATTGGTAACCGATTGTTATGTCCACTCTATGGCACAGTAAGTGAATGTGGGGCTGCGTTCAACGTCCACTGGTTTATTGTTGGATTAAATTCCCTTTTCAAGGTCCAGCTATGCTTTGAAAGCTCAATAGGCATGTTTTTGCATTGAACAAATGAGCACCCGGTGGATTATTACCTACACTGAACAAAAAATATAAACTGAGGAGTACTTCTGTCTGTAATAAAGCCCTTTTGTGGGTAAAAACTCATTCTGATTGGCTGGGCCTGGCTCCCCAGTGGTTGGGGCTGGCTGCCAAGTGGGTGGGCCTATGCCTTTCAAGGCCCATCCATCCATGGCTGCACCCCAGCCCAGTCGTGAAATCCATAGATTAGGGCCTCATTTATTTATTTTAATTCACTGATATCCATATATGAACTGTAACTCAGTAAAATATTTTAAATTGTTGCATGTTGCGTTTATATTTTTGTTCTGTATAAGTCAAAAGTTAGCCTTATCTGTTATCAATTACATGTGAATGTTACCCTTTTGTACGATACATCACATACAGTATGATTCAATATGGAATCTCAATGTCAATATCTCTCTCTCCCCCCAGCTATCAGCTGTGGACACCCAGGAAGCCCCATCTACGGGCGGGCCATCGGTAACGGCTTCAACCTGAACGACGTGGTGAGCTTCTCCTGCAACATGGGCTATGTGATGGAGGGGCCCTCGAGGGCCCAGTGCCAGGCCACACGCCAGTGGAGCCAGCCACCACCAACGTGTAAAGGTGGGGAAAAAAGTTAAGTCTTCTATTCACACGGGGTACGCTTGCTCGTTCCGCCTGACCCCTGCAGTGCACTCTGGATAAAATGGGGATGAATGAGGAGGGGATCATCATAGCTTGTAGTGGGATTGTTACCAATCAGCATTGTAGCCAATCAGCATGACAATGGCCTCTGTGTAGGGTGAATGGGGACATTTGGTTGCTCTGTGTTTCTGTCTGTTATGTGGTTGTTGTGAGTTAGGGTCATAGGCTAGGACGGCTTCTTGATCGTCATTGGATATGATTGTGGTGGTATCACTGACTGGTATAGTGTTTTTGAATGGTTCCCAGTGCATGACATTTGCCTTGCATGTGATTTAGTTTACAGTGATGCATTTCAACATGCAACCAGCCTAATTTCTGTAGTATGAGTTTGTGACCATGTGTTTGCTGTGTTATACTGTATAATATAATATTCAGAATGTGTGGAAGAGATGTGTGGGGGTGGGTGGGGGTGGGGTTATTATCTGAAACCATCTCATAGAGCTTATGGTACTTCCGTTATAGAGGATTGGTAACCAGAGGCTAAATCCAGGGTCAGACTGGTATTGTACAAGTCCTGCATATCAAACAAACTAGTGTCAGTAACGTAGTATCTGATTGGATAACTGTGCCAAGTGGAAATATTAAGCCCTCATTGTGTTGGCCTTTTTTGATACAGGTGAATCAATGTCTCTGGTTCTTGGAATTCATAGTAAGCCATTGTGCCATGTAGGGGAGAATTATGATGAAAGTAACACAGGGGGCCGAAAGTAACATTTTTCTGTTGTATAGTTGTGTTTAGTTGTTTAAGGTTCCAAACATATGTCATTTTACTTATACTCATTCTCTCAAACAGCTTCAAGAGGTAGTCACATGGAATGCATTTCAATTAACAGGTGTGCCTTGTTAAGTTATTTTGTGGAATTTCGTTCCTTCTTAATGCGTTTGAGCCAATCAGTTGTTGTGACAAGGTGGGGGTGTTATACAGAAGATATCCTTATTTGGGAAAGGACCAAGTCCATATTATGTCAATAACAGCTCAAATAAGCAAAGATAAATGATAGTCCATCATGAAGGTCAGTCAATCTGGAAAATTTCAAGAACTTTGAAAGTTTGTTCAAGTGCAGTCGCAAAAACAATCAAGAGCTATGATGAAACTGGCTCTAGAGTGCTCAGGACCTCAGACTGGGGCGAAGGTTCACCTTCCAACAGGACAATGACCCTAAGCACACAGCCAAGACAACGCAGGAGTGGCTTCGGGACTAGTCTCTGAATGTCCTTGAGTGACCCAGCCAGAGCCCGGACTTGAACCCGATCGAACATCTCTGGAGAGACCTGAAATAGCTGTGCAGCAACGCTCACCCATTCCAACTTGACAGAGTTTGAGAGGATCTGAATGGGAGAAACTCCCCAAATACAGGTGTGCCAAGCTTATAGCATCATACCCACAAAGACTCAATGCTCTAATTTCTACCAAAGGTTCTTCAACAAAGTACTGAGTAAAAGGTCTGAATACTTATGTAAATGTGATATATCAGTTTGCATTTTTTATAAATTTCTAAAAACCTGCTTTTGCTTTGTCATTATGAGGTGCTGTGTGTAGATTGATGAGGAAACAAAATACATATAATCAATTTTAGAATAAGGCTGTAAAGTAACAAAATGTAGAAAAAGTCAAGGGGTCTTAATACTTTCCGGCACTGTGTGTATATATACAGTACCAGTCAAAAGTTTGGACACACCTACTCATTCAAGGGTTTTTCTTTATTTTTACTATTTTCTACATTGTAGAATATTAGTGAAGACGTCAAAAATATGAAATAACACATATGGAATCATGTAGTAACCAAAAAAGTGTTAAACATATCAAAATATATTTGAGAATCTTCAAAGTAGCCACCCTTTGTCTTGATGACAGCTTTTCACACTCTTGGCATTCTCTCAACCATCTTCATGAGGTAGTCACATGGAATGCATTTCAATTAACAGGTGTGCCTTGCTCAAAGTTCATTTGTGGAATTTCGTTCCTTCTTAATGTGTTTGAGCCAATCAGTTGTTGTGACAAGGTAGGGGTGGTATACAGAAGATATCCCTATTTGGAATGCTTTTCCAACAGTCTTGAAGGAGTTCTCACATATGCTGAGTTCTTGTTGGCTGCTTTTCCTTCACTCTGTTGTCAATAGTGTGAATCATGGATTGAGATCAATGGAAGATTATCGCAGAAAGGCAGTTTCGTGTCAGCATTTGGCCCTATATGAGTGACTGCAGAGGGTTAGGCGTGTCCTCCTAAGTGTTAGAATACATGTATCCCTTCCATGTTTCCGCCAAATAACACATGCTTGTCTATTTCCCCCTCTCTGTCTTCCTCTTCAGTGGTCAACTGCTCTGATCCTGGCATCCCAGCCAACTCCATCAGACAGAGTAAGATAGAACATGGCAACTTCACCTTTGGAACCGTGGTGTTCTACGACTGCAACCCAGGTTTCTACCTGTTCGGTTCTCCGGTTCTCACCTGTCAACCCACGGGACAGTGGGACAAGCCTCTACCTGAGTGTATCGGTGAGTCTGTTGTCACACTGCTACTTATACTCATATGTGGTTTATTGGAGGAGTTTTGACGGTTGAAAACATTGTCACCGATAAAGCACATTGGGAACATACCGCTGATTGCAGTGTGCGGGAGTCTTTCTTTTAACATTCACTGAACTTATTTTGATATCCAGCAGCTGCTCAAAAACATTGGTGGTATTTATCTACTGTCATCTGTTCCTATAATTTGTTGTGACTGTCTCACAGACGGTCTCTTTCCCGGAGAGAGACTGCCGACTTAGCAACTTGGCACTTGTGGGTAATTAGCATATTATTCCTTTAATTGAGGCTGAATGAGTTGCGTGACCCCCCCGCAGCTTAAGATCAGTGTTCTAATTGAGGGACAGGTGGAACAGCGATGTGGATATTAGACTAATTAGGGATGCCAGGTTGGCAGCTGATCCTTCTGTTTTATAGTGTACCTGCAACATTCTCCTCTAAAACAAGCTGCACCAGGGACCTGCTGTACTGGCAACTTGGCATGTCTAAACACTTGGCTTCAAGGCTTCCTACTGGCTGTCTCTGAGTTTTAAACACAACCTGAGCTTCCTACTGGTTGAGGGGCACGCAGTGTGCTCCAATCAGTTCTCTCCTTTGAAGTTTGAACCCAATCTCAACCTTATTGAACATGATGTGCCGCCTACTGTTTTATCTTAAACCTGACCATAAATTAGCTCTACTTTGTCCCTATCAGTTTGGTGTTCCTGTTGCCATGTGTTTTAAAAGGGACTGAAAGACGTTGGACAGGATTAATCAATGTGCTCTTTTCTCCTCAATGCCTAGTTCCCAGTTTGATCCACCTGCTGCAACATTGACACCGTGTCCAAAATGTTCTTCTCATTTCGACACACCTCCTCCTTTCCGTTGCTTCAGCACGTTAACTTTGTATCGGCCAGGAGCAAAAAGGGAGAAAGTTTAAAGTAAACTTGCTGATTGTAGCACATTGTAGGGTGAATATCTGAAGAAATAAGTTGATCATTTACAACATTAAAAAGGAAATTGAGAATTATTACAAAGGATGAGGATGGTACCACTTTGGATCGTTACCATTATGGTACAGTACATTTTGGACGGTACCTGGACCCAGATCAAATCAAGTACCTGGTCTATAAAGCACTTTTAATCTGGGTCTGGGAAATGTAGCCCATAGTTTGTATTATCTGAATTAGTTTTGAAAGTAGTAAAGTAGTTTGCATGATACAGTATCCTCCCTCATCGAGATGTAGGCCTGAACAGTGTTTACACCATAGTCACATCTAGTTCTGTCCTTACTGCTAACATACTGGACAGGAATCCCAAATGTCACTCTATTCCCTATGGGGCCTGGACAAAAGGAGTGAATAGGTTGCCATTTGGGATGCAGACATAGTGTGTGGCCTCAATCCTGTAGAGACAGCACCTTCCACTACGTTAGACCGGTCAGCACTCTGAACTGATGGCATCCATTGTGTGTGTCTCTCTCCTCCAGTAGTGGACTGTGGTCACCCTGGGTGCCCTCCCAACGGCCAACTGAGCGGGGACAAGTTCACCTTCGGCTCCACGGTTCGCTACACCTGCACAGGGGGGCGGCAGCTGAAGGGCGAGTCGGCACGCACCTGCCAGCTTAATGGCCACTGGAGCGTACCCATGCCTTTCTGCTCAGGTGATTTAGGGGGGTTTGTGAGTGTGTGGGGGGTGTGGGGTTCTTTGTAGTTGGGTGGTTAGGGGGGTTTGTGAATGGGTGCAGGGGTGTGGGGTTTGTGAGGTTGGGTGGTTAGCGGGGTTTGTGAGTGGGTGCAGGGGTGTGGGGTTTGTGAGGTTGGGTGGTTAGCGGGGTTTGTGAGTGGGTGCGGTTGTGTATGTGTTGGGGCTCAGGTTGTCCTGAGGGTAACAAATGAATAAGTAATCTGCAACGTTACATTATGATCTATAGGAAGGTTGTCATGGTGACCAAGCTCAGATGTTCAAATCTATATTCATCAGCTTTTGGTCTTACTTTTGCTCACTGCAAGAGCTAAAAACAGACAGAGACAAATAGAGAGAAGGTCATATCGAGGTCATATCGAGGACTTTTAGATATACCTCCAAAATAAAGAACGAGCTGCTAAAAGAAAAGGGGGATTTAAAAGCGGTGGTGGAGCAACACGTTGGATCCAGCAGAACAGAAGAAACGAGAGGCATCGACTAACGTGTGGGCAGGAGGGTTCACCATCTTCACCCTAGAGTGGGCGCTGTACCTGGGCGTTACGGCTACAAAAGATCACAGCTCCCCTGTCTTCACAGGCTAGTCTCTCTCTCTCTGTCTCCCTCTCTCTCTTTTACTCTTTCTCCCTCTCTCTCTCTCTCTCTCTCTCTCTCTCTCTCTCTTTTTACTCTTTCTCCCTCCCTCTCTCTCTCTCTCTCTCTCTCTCTCTCTCTCTCTCTCTCATACACACACAGACCTTTCTTACTTCCTTCCTTAACTCCTGAATTACTTGCTTCTGCCCAAAATAAAGCTTTTTTCTCCTTCCTCTTCTTCTTCTTCCCTGTCTTCCATTCGATATGTAAAGTGGCACAATGTGGATTGGATGGAAATGGTTATATGGCATTTAAGTAAATATGACAATGACCCCGTCGAGGATCATGGGAAAATACATTTGTGGCTGAAGTCATTTTTTTCAACCGGAGAAGGATGTCATTCTCTGGATAATTAGGGCCTCTGTATTTCCTCTCTTGCAGAAGCTGGGGCCTGCATCCCAAATTAAACCCTATTCCCTGTATAGAGCACTACTTTGAACCAAAACATTTGGCTCTGGTCAAAAGTAGTGTAATATATAGGGAATAGTGTGCCATTTTGAATCCAGTTGGGACAATAAGTCCCAGTAATGGAACTACTCTGTTGGTGGTTGGTGCTTAGTGTTTGCTGTTCCTCTTAATTGCTGTCTACTTTTCACTATGGCAGACTGAAGAGGAAACATCTCACCCTCATCTCTCTCTATAGAGAGAGACACGGGTACTCACCTGTAATACAGAAGATGGTGTTTCAATCTAAAAGCGTTTTGAATTGGACATCGCAAATTACTTATCCCTGTAGTACATATCTTCCCTTCGTAGTTTTCTTTACTTAAAGACTTTTGGCGCTTGTATACACCCTCCCTCACCCTGTTACAGACTGTCTGTAGTTTAAAGAGTTTAGAAATAGGTACACCTCCCCTGCCTCACCCTGTCAGTGGGTCCTATCTGTTATTTAACCCATCCTGCCTCACCCTGTCAGTGGGTCCTATCTGTTATTTAACCCATCCTACCATGGCCTGTCAGTGGGTCCTATCTGTTATTTAACCCATCCTACCATGGCCTGTCAGTGGGTCCTATCTGTTATTTAACCCATCCTGCCTCACCCTGTCAGTGGGTCCTATCTGTTATTTAACCCATCCTGCCTCACCCTATCAGTGGGTCCTATCTGTTATTTAACCCATCCTACCATGGCCTGTCAGTGGGTCCTATCTGTTATTTAACCCATCCTGCCTCACCCTATCAGTGGGTCCTATCTGTTATTTAACCCATCCTACCATGGCCTATCAGTGGGTCCTATCTGTTATTTAACCCATCCTGCCTCACCCTGTCAGTGGGTCCTATCTGTTATTTAACCCATCCTGCCTCACCCTATCAGTGGGTCCTATCTGTTATTTAACCCATCCTGCCATGGCCTGTCAGTGGGTCCTATCTGTTATTTAACCCATCCTACCATGGCCTGTCAGTGGGTCCTATCTGTTATTTAACCCATCCTACCATGGCCTGTCAGTGGGTCCTATCTGTTATTTAACCCATCCTGCCTCACCCTGTCAGTGGGTCCTATCTGTTATTTAACCCATCCTGCCTGTGGGTCCTATCTGTTATTTAACCCATCCTACCATGGCCTGTCAGTGGGTCCTATCTGTTATTTAACCCATCCTGCCTCACCATCAGTGGGTCCTATCTGTTATTTAACCCATCCTACCATGGCCTGTCAGTGGGTCCTATCTGTTATTTAACCCATCCTGCCTCACCCTGTCAGTGGGTCCTATCTGTTATTTAACCCATCCTGCCTCACCCTATCAGTGGGTCCTATCTGTTATTTAACCCATCCTACCATGGCCTGTCAGTGGGTCCTATCTGTTATTTAACCCATCCTGCCTCACCCTGTCAGTGGGTCCTATCTGTTATTTAACCCATCCTGCCTCACCCTGTCAGTGGGTCCTATCTGTTATTTAACCCATCCTGCCTCACCCTGTCAGTGGGTCCTATCTGTTATTTAACCCATCCTGCCATGGCCTGTCAGTGGGTCCTATCTGTTATTTAACCCATCCTACCATGGCCTATCAGTGGGTCCTATCTGTTATTTAACCCATCCTACCATGGCCTGTCAGTGGGTCCTATCTGTTATTTAACCCATCCTGCCTCACCCTGTCAGTGGGTCCTATCTGTTATTTAACCCATCCTGCCTCACCCTATCAGTGGGTCCTATCTGTTATTTAACCCATCCTACCATGGCCTGTCAGTGGGTCCTATCTGTTATTTAACCCATCCTGCCTCACCCTGTCAGTGGGTCCTATCTGTTATTTAACCCATCCTGCCTCACCCTGTCAGTGGGTCCTATCTGTTATTTAACCCATCCTGCCATGGCCTGTCAGTGGGTCCTATCTGTTATTTAACCCATCCTACCATGGCCTGTCAGTGGGTCCTATCCGTTATTTAACCCATCCTGCCATGGCCTGTCAGTGGGTCCTATCTGTTATTTAACCCATCCTACCATGGCCTATCAGTGGGTCCTATCTGTTATTTAACCCATCCTGCCATGGCCTGTCAGTGGGGCCTATCTGTTATTTAACCCATCCTACCATGGCCTATCAGTGGGTCCTATCTGTTATTTAACCCATCCTGCCATGGCCTGTCAGTGGGTCCTATCTGTTATTTAACCCATCCTGCCATGGCCTGTCAGTGGGTCCTATCTGTTATTTAATAACCCATCCTGCCATGGCCTATCAGTGGGTCCTATCTGTTATTTAACCCATCCTACCATGGCCTGTCAGTGGGTCCTATCTGTTATTTAATAACCCATCCTGCCATGGCCTATCAGTGGGTCCTATCTGTTATTTAACCCTTCCTACCATGGCCTGTCAGTGGGTCCTATCTGTTATTTAATAACCCATCCTACCATGGCCTGTCAGTGGGTCCTATCTGTTATTTAATAACCCATCCTACCATGGCCTGTCAGTGGGTCCTATCTGTTATTTAATAACCCATCCTGCCATGGCCTGTCAGTGGGTCCTATCTGTTATTTAACCCATCCTACCATGGCCTGTCAGTGGGTCCTATCTGTTATTTAACCCATCCTGCCATGGCCTGTCAGTGGGTCCTATCTGTTATTTAATAACCCATCCTGCCATGGCCTGTCAGTGGGTCCTATCTGTTATTTAATAACCCATCCTACCATGGCCTGTCAGTGGGTCCTATCTGTTATTTAACCCATCCTGCCATGGCCTGTCAGTGGGTCCTATCTGTTATTTAATAACCCATCCTGCCATGGCCTGTCAGTGGGTCCTATCTGTTATTTAACCCATCCTACCATGGCCTGTCAGTGGGTCCTATCTGTTATTTAACCCATCCTGCCATGGCCTGTCAGTGGGGCCTATCTGTTATTTAACCCATCCTACCATGGCCTGTCAGTGGGTCCTATCTGTTATTTAACCCATCCTACCATGGCCTGTCAGTGGGTCCTATCTGTTATTTAACCCATCCTACCATGGCCTGTCAGTGGGTCCTATCTGTTATTTAATAACGCATCCTACCATGGCCTGTCAGTGGGTCCTATCTGTTATTTAATAACCCATCCTACCATGGCCTATCAGTGGGTCCTATCTGTTATTTAATAACCCATCCTACCATGGCCTGTCAGTGGGTCCTATCTGTTATTTAATAACCCATCCTACCATGGCCTATCAGTGGGTCCTATCTGTTATTTAATAACCCATCCTACCATGGCCTGTCAGTGGGTCCTATCTGTTATTTAATAACCCATCCTACCATGGCCTGTCAGTGGGTCCTATCTGTTATTTAATAACCCATCCTGCCATGGCCTGTCAGTGGGTCCTATCGGTTATTTAACCCATCCTACCATGGCCTGTCAGTGGGTCCTATCTGTTATTTAATAACCCATCCTACCATGGCCTGTCAGTGGGTCCTATCTGTTATTTAATAACCCATCCTGCCATGGCCTGTCAGTGGGTCCTATCTGTTATTTAATAACCCATCCTGCCATGGCCTGTCAGTGGGTCCTATCTGTTATTTAACCCATCCTGCCATGGCCTGTCAGTGGGTCCTATCTGTTATTTAATAACCCATCCTGCCATGGCCTATCAGTGGGTCCTATCTGTTATTTAATAACCCATCCTACCATGGCCTGTCAGTGGGTCCTATCTGTTATTTAATAACCCATCCTGCCATGGCCTGTCAGTGGGTCCTATCTGTTATTTAACCCATCCTGCCATGGCCTGTCAGTGGGTCCTATCTGTTATTTAACCCATCCTGCCATGGCCTATCAGTGGGTCCTATCTGTTATTTAATAACCCATCCTACCATGGCCTGTCAGTGGGTCATATCTGTTATTTAACCCATCCTGCCATGGCCTGTCAGTGGGTCCTATCTGTTATTTAATAACCCATTCTACCATGGCCTGTCAGTGGGTCCTATCTGTTATTTAACCCATCCTACCATGGCCTGTCAGTGGGTCCTATCTGTTATTTAACCCATCCTACCATGGCCTGTCAGTGGGTCCTATCTGTTAATTAACCCATCCTACCATGGCCTATCAGTGGGTCCTATCTGTTCTGATCATAGTGTGAAGAGTTCAGCAACATGATAACCACCCTGCCTAATCCTAATGTTTATTCAACATCCAATAGGATCGAATGAACATATTTTTGTTTACAGTGTGCCATTGAGTAGTGTGAAAAGTCTGGCAGTGTGTAAAGTGGGCCTAAAGCTGACTATGCTGCTGAGTGATATGAGAACACAAGCTGACAATCTCACCTCTTCAACCAGAGTTGTGTGAACGCAGAGAAAGAGAGAGAGGCTCGCAGAGGAGACGCGAGAGACAGATTTGTGGTGGAGAGGGGAGAGTAGGAAGGAAAAAAATAACTAACTAAGGTACAAACTAGAGCCGATTTATTTGTACTTCTGCCTCTCTCGACAGCTCTCTCTCTCAAAAGCTCTCTACATCATGGTGAGGTACTTTTAGGATCCATTCTAGAAAACGATTCTGTGGCGATGAAGTATACAATGTATCTTCACTTGAGTTTTTGTGAGTGTCTCTCTGGGGAAATGTACTATCAAATCAATTTAAATAAATGCATTTGTAAAGCACTTTATAAAGTATCAACGTGTATATGACGGGACATTATGACAGTCTAATCACATAATATGGTGTCATTAGCCTATTTCGCTACAATTATTAGTGTTATCTGCCATGTGCTGATGACTTGAGTTTTGCATGTGTTAAGTTGTTGGGCTAAATTACGTGTCTGTCTGTGTTTGAGGGGTTTCTCTGTTTTTGGGAGCAACCCGTATTCCACACGGATGATACTTGCTAATGACTTGGGGTGTCGGTGTGCGTTCTTTCTCACTCTCTCTCAGTTGCCGGTCTCTCTATGCTTCCGCCGCTTGTCTCATCTTGCCGGTACGCTGGCACTACTGCAGACTTACTGATGCACAAAGAGCACCTTCACACACATATAGACTCACCTGCTCTAGGTCTCCATTAAACCTTCATTAACTGTCCGTGACCCATAAAAGAGCTCCTCCCCAAACCCCTCTGTACAGTGTATGGTGCCTGTTCTCTTCTGAGAGCGCTGACCCAGAAAGAGACAGCCAGGGAGAGAGAATTAGAAAGCCATGAGTTTCAGATGGGAGTATTGCTCTCTCTCTCTCCCTCGCTCTCTCTCTCTTTCTCACTCTCTGTCTCTCAATCTCTCAATCTTTTTCTCTCTCTCTCTCTCTCTCTCTCTCTTTCTTTCTCTCTCGCTCTCTTTCTGTCTCTCTCTCTCTCTTTCTCTCTCCCTCTCTTTCTGTCTCTCTCTCTACTCTCTCGCTCTCTTTCTGTCTCTCTCTCCCTCTCTCTCTCTCTCCCTCTCTTTCTCTCTCTCTCTCTCTGTCTCTCTCTCACTCTCTCTCTCTCTCTCCTTCTTTCTCTCTCAGTCTCTTTCTGTCTCTCTCTCTCCCCCGTTCTCTCTCTCTCGCTCTCTTTCTGTCTCTCTCTCTCCCTCTCCCTCTTTCTCTCTCTCTCTCTCTCTCTCTTTCTCTCTCTCTCGTTCTCTCTCTCTCGCTCTCTTTCTGTCTCTCTCTCCCTCTTTCTCTCTCTCTCGCTTACTTTCTCTCTCTCCCTCTCTCTCTCTCATGCTCTCTTTCTGTCTCTCTCTCTCTCTCCCTCTTTCTCTCTCTCATGCTCTCTTTCTGTCTCTCTCTCGCTCTCTCCCTCTTTCTCTCTCTCTCTCGCTCTCTTTCTGTCTCTCTCTCTCTCTCCCTCTCCCTCTTTCTCTCTCTCTCTCTCACATTCTATTGTTCACTTCCCTGAAGCATTAGTATTTCCCTGGCTCTGAGCTTTACCTTCCAGTGAGCTGCAGGATTCTAAGCCCCAGCAACAGAAGCCTTCTTTAGGGAAAAGCTGTATATCAAGTGAGGACGTGTGTGTGTGTGTGTGTGTGTGTGTGTGTGTGTGTGTGTGTGTGTGTGTGTGTGTGTGTGTGTGTGTGTGTGTGTGTGTGTGTGTGTGTGTGTGTGTGTGTGTGTGTGTGTGTGTGTGTGTGTGTGTGTGTGTGTGTGTGTGTGTGTGTGTGTGTGTGTGTGTGTGTGTGTGTGTGTGTGTGTGTGTGTGTGTGTGTGTGTGTGTGTGTGTGTGTGTGTGTGTGTGTGTGTGTGTGTGTGCCAGCCAGTACAGTACAGTACAGTACATGCTAGGCCCTAACCATAACCCTTATACTGTTAGATCAGTTTAACACCATAACACCCTCCGCTTCCATAGTTTCTGATGTAACTGCCCTCCTGGGCCAGGGTACCTCCCAGGGTAAACTGATGTAACCTCTCTCCTGGGCCAGAATAAACTGATTTAACCGCCCTCCTGGGCCAGGATAAACTGATGTAACCGCCCTCCTGGGCCAAGATAAACTGATGTAACTGCCCTCCTGGGCCAGGGTACCTCCCAGGGTAAACTGATGTAACCTCTCTCCTGGGCCAGGATTAACTGATGTAACTGCCCTCCTGGGCCAGAATAAACTGATGTAACTGCTCTCCTGGGCCAGGATAAACTGATGTAACTGCCCTCCTGGGCCAGGGTACCTCCCAGGATAAACTGATGTAACTGCCTTCCTGGGCCAGGATTAACTGATGTAACTGCCCTCCTGGGCCAGGATAAACTGATGTAACTGCCCTCCTGGGCCAGGATAAACTGATGTAACTGCCCTCCTGGGCCAGGGTACCTCCCAGGATAAACTGATGTAACTGCCCTCCTGGGCCAGGATTGACTGATGTAACTGCCCTCCTGGGCCAGGATAAACTGATGTAACTGCCCTGCTGGGCCAAGATAAACTGATGTAACTGCCCTCCTGGGCCAGGATAAACTGATGTAACTGCCCTGCTGGGCCAGGATAAACTGATGTAACCTCTCTCCTGGGCCAGGATAAACTGATGTAACTGCCCTGCTGGGCCAGGATAAACTGATGTAACCTCTCTCCTGGGCCAGGATAAACTGATGTAACCTCTCTCCTGGGCCAGGATAAACTGATGTAACTGCCCTCCTGGGCCAGGATAAACTGATGTAACCTCTCTCATGGGCCAGGATAAACTGATGTAACTGCCCTGCTGGGCCAGGATAAACTGATGTAACTGCCCTCCTGGGCCAGGATAAACTGATGTAACTGCCCTCCTGGGCCAGGATAAACTGATGTAACTGCCCTCCTGGGCCAGGATAAACTGATGTAACTGCCCTCCTGGGCCAGGATAAACTGATGTAACTGCCCTACTGGGCCCAGGGTAACTCCCAGGGTAAACTGAATTAACTGCCCTGTTGGGCAAGGCAGCAGTAGGGCGTCAGGTAGCCTATCGGTTAGAATGTTGGACCAGTAACTGAAAGGTCACTGATTCAAATACCCAAGTTGACAAGGTGAAAAATCAGTCGATGTGCCCTTGATCAAGGCACTTAACCATTATTTGCTCCAGGGGCACTGTACTTTTATGACTGGCCCTGGAAAACAACACATTTCACTGCACCGATCCGGTGTATGTAACACTAACATATGTATTAATATTAAATCGTATCACTCCTCCTAGATCCCCTGTCAATTAGTTAGGCCCCTTGTCCATTAACTAGACCCCCTGTCAATTAGCTAGACCCCGATGACATTAGCCAGATCCCCTGTCCATTAGCAAGCCCCACTGTCCATTAGATCGACCCCCTGTCCGTTAGCTAGACCCCCTGTCAATTAGCAAGACCCCCTGTCCATTAGCTAGACCCCCTGTACCTTAAATAGACCCCTGTCCATTAGCTAGACCCCCTGTTCGTTAGCTAGACCCCCTGTTCGTTAGCTAGAACCCCTGTCAATTAGCTAGACCCCCTGTCCATTAGCTAGACCCCCTGTCCATTAGCTAGACCCCCTATCCATTAGCTAGGCCCCCTGTCAATTAGCTAGACCCCATGTCCATTAACTAGACACCCTATCCATTAACTAGAACCCCTGTCCATTAGCTAGACCCCCTGTCCATTAAAAATAACCCCTTTCCATTAGCTAGACCCCCTTTCAATTAGCAAGACCCCCTGTCAATTATCTAGACCCCCTGTCAATTAGCCAGACCCCCTGTCCATTAGCTAGACCCTCTGTCCATCAGCTAGACCCCCTGTCCATTAACTAGACCTCCTGTCAATTAGCTAGACCCCCTGTCCATTAACTAGACCCCCTGTCAATTAGCTAGACCCCCTGTCCATTAACTAGACCCCCTGTCAATTAACCAGTTCCCCTGTCCATTAACTAGACCCCCTGTCAATTAACCAGACCCCCTGTCCATTAGCTAGACCCCCTGTCAATTATCTAGACCCCCTGTCCATTAGCTAGACCCCCTGTCCATTAACTAGACCCCCTGTCAATTAGCTAGACCCCCTGTCCATTAACTAGACCCCCTGTCAATTAGCTAGACCCCCTGTCCATTAACTAGACCCCCTGTCCATTAACCAGTTCCCCTGTCCATTAACTAGACCCCCTGTCAATTAACCAGACCCCCTGTCCATTAGCTAGACCCCCTGTCAATTATCTAGACCCCCTGTCCATTAGCTAGACCCCCTGTCAATTAGCCAGACCCCCTGTCAATTAGCTAGACCCCCTGTCCATTAACTAGAACCCATGTCCATTAGCTAGACCCCCTGTCCATTAGTAAGACCCCCTGTCCATTAACTCGACCCCCTGTCCATTAACTAGACCCCCTGTCCATTAGCTAGACCCCCTGTCCAATAACTAAACCCCCTGTCCATTAACTGTTCATTAGCAAGACCCCTGTCAATTAGCTAGACCCCCTGTCAATTAACTAGACCCCCTGTCCATTAGCTAGACCCCCTGTCCAATAGTGACTGAGTCAGTGAGCATGCTAAAGGGGGTCTAGTAGGTGTAGTGTTGGATTGGCACTCCAGGTTAATACTTGTACTTCCTGTGTCTCCAATTAGTCGGGGGTGCTGAAGCGTTGGCTGGACGCAGGGCTCTAGGGCTCAGGACCTGTGTTGGGGAGGTTTTTTGAGCCGTCTGGTGCCCATGAAACGTTGGTGATGTGATATTGTGTGGCAGGAAGGGGACGTGGTACAGGTTCTGTCTTTTCCCCTATTGCCTGGCCAAGAATTCTTTAGCATGAAGAACATAGTTATTTGAAAAGACCAGTTAGCATTCTAGAGAGCATTTTATTCCCCTGTACCGGTGAGCATAGAGCTACAGTTTCTTAGGAAGAGACCACAGAACAAGTGCTCTGTTTGAGACTAGCGATCACTCAGGCAGTTCTGTGACAAACACAAAGTCACGGGCACATTTAAGACAGACGCCCTTTGTGACAAAACACCAGGGAGATTTCTTTTAACCTCCCTCTGTTCTCCATTCTCCGTTCCCCAGTGTGTCCATGTCCATACTCTGTGTGAGACACGTGAGGTAGGGGGGACGGGAGGGGGAGGGGAGTGGCTGAGGGCCTGTTGTGTTTGTGGTGACTTAGTGGCTCTCCGCTAGCTGTCTAGAGATTTGGCTCTGTATCACAGTGTGTGACAGCCAGCCCTCTCTCTCTCCCCTCTCTTTCTCCCCTCTTCCTCTCTCACCTCTCCCCCTCTTTCCCTCTCTTCCCTCTCCCTTTCTTTCTCCCCTCTTCCTCTCTTCCTCTCTCTCTCTCTCTCTCTCTCTCTCCCCCTCTTCCTTTCTCTCTCCCCCCTCTTCCTCTCTCTCTTTCTCCCCCTCTTCCCTCTCCCTCTCTCTCTCCCCTCTCCCTCTCTCTGTCTGGTGGCATGTTGTGTGTCAGCGCTGCCTCTTCAGATGACAGCTAATAAAGCACCAGCCTAACTTGGTCAGCACATTTTCCCTGACAGAGCACACTCCTGGGAACCTGAACCCCCCACACCGGGGGATGCTCGCTGCCAGGAGGATAATAGAGGAGGTGGAACATGGGACACATGCACCTGCTCAGCAGCCACACACACACACACACACATACACACACACACGTTTTACTCATAAATAAAGTCACACACACACGTCCACACATACTCATGCACACTTGGCACACACATACACACACAAACACTTGTCAGTTGGCACACAAACAGACACACACACCTTACCTGGAAGCCACCACTCACTGTCATCTGGTATCATATCTTGGGGCTGTGTTCTGCTTAGTAAAGAAGGCTGTAACAGTAGCATGTATCTCCAGCATGCTGTACCTTAGGAAGTGTACACTATTTGTGACCCCCTATTGTCCTACTACACTACATGTGATTGTGAGTGTCTGTGTGGGGGGCAGGGGGGGGGCATCCTGTAATTTGCCCTGTGTGTTCTAAGATTCGTACTCAGTAGGACCCACAGAGGAAATGTATAACCAAGACACTCAAGGCCCTTTCAACTGCAGCTTTACCCATATGACTAGGGCTGTTGCCGTGACCGTATTACCGAGTCATGAAGACGGTCAAATTTCACCTGACCGTTTAGTCACGGTAATTAGGTTTCTCCAAGATCTGATACTGCTGATGGTCATTAGTAGCCTACCAAACGTGCTAACTGCCTGGTACTCAGCACTCTATTGTCTCTCTAATCACTCTGACATTAATGCAAATGTGTTGGAAAATCTAATCAAACACTTCATGAGAGCACATGAGCTCATGTTGCGCAACATTTGTGATGGCCTCTACTAAAAAAGAAGAGGATCCCATCAGTTTTCTATAGACAAGGACTACTATATTTATTTTTCAACTATCCTAATATTATACACATTGCTATCTTTACAATAGGAGTATAGCCTACCTGGCTATATTTTGAGACAGTTGCACCTGTTTTGAGACAGGTGCATGATAATGGTCCATTCTAAATAAATACAAAAATCACACATATATTATTTAGTATATGAAAAGAGAAGATTAAATAATTAATCATCTGATGGGTGACAATATTAGCCTATCACTTGTGTATTATATATTATCACTTGTGTATTATATATTATCACTTGTGAATGATATATTATCACTTGTGTATTATATATTATCACTTGTGACTGATATATTATCACTTGTGTATTATATATTATCACTTGTGTATTATATATTATCACTTGTGAATGATATATTATCACTTGTGTATTATATATTATCACTTGTGTATTATATATTATCACTTGTGACTGATATATTATCACTTGTGTATTATATATTATCACTTGTGTATTATATATTATCACTTGTGTATTATATATTATCACTTGTGTATTATATATTATCACTTGTGTATTATATATTATCACTTGTGTATTATATATTATCACTTGTGACTGATATATTATCACTTGTGTATTATATATTATCACTTGTGTATTATATATTATCACTTTGGATTATATATTATCACTTGTGTATTATATATTATCACTTGTGTATTATATATTATCACTTTTGTATTATATATTATCACTTGTGTATTATATATTATTACATTTACATTTAAGTCATTTAGCAGACGCTCTTATCCAGAGCGACTTACAAATTGGTGCATTCACCTTATGACATCCAGTAGAATAGTCACTTTACAATAGTGCATCTAAATATTATCACTTGTGTATTATATATTATCACTTGTGAATGATATATTATCACTTGTGTATTATATATTATCACTTGTGAATGATGTCCAGAATAAGGCAAGAAACAAAGCCTTTTTTTTGGCAACTGTTTTTAATCATCATTACACACCTCATGTAGCCTATCCCATACGCCTATATGTTTTGATAAGGTTTTAATCGCAACTAAAGTGGCCAAATAACTTCTTAAAAAGAAGCACATTAATCCACTTTACAATGGGTATAGGGCCTAACTGGCATACATAAGCAGCGTGTGAGTTTCATGTTTGGGGAAGATAACTTTCACCATAAAAATGCACCTTTATTATAAAAGCGTTACACGCATAATCGCATTTGCGGTCACCTTTGATAAAGTGTTTCCCGCTAATGGAACATTGGTGCTTATCGCCTACTGCAGCGTTTCTTAAAGTATGGGTCGCGACCCAAGACCTGTTAATGGTGGGTCGCGAAGTAATTGTATGATTATTTCATTAATGACTGGAATTCATTTGGCCAAGTGTAACTGCGCTCTCGTTACAGTGTGCACTCTGCTTATCAGCAGTCTCTGCTCAGTTTGGCAGCAGCGCGAGTGGGAGAGGAAGAGGCCAATGTGCTTCACTGTTTACCGGATCTTTTCTCTGGAGTTTTCTTGAAGATCACTCCGCAACCCGAACGCTGCAGCGCTGTAGTTCAAGCCACTGACTTGTTATTCCCACGCGCCATCACTCACCGCTGTCATGAAATGGACTCATGCTCACCACATGTTCAGACTGAGCTCAATCATAATGAAACGCAAATACAGTGATTACTTTTTGTCTCTTTCATACAAACTTTGAGAAATAACGAGGAGCGTCCACAATGTGTTTTGTGTGGGGAAGTGCTTAGTAACGAGTCTCTCAAAACAAACAAATTAATAAAACGACACGTCCTGACCAAACATCAGAACAGGCAAGAATGCTTCAGGAAACCGTGCGTCGAAGTGGAAAATAAAGTCAACTAGCAAGCTAACTAGGCACTGATAGTGCAACCCTAAGAAACAGTTCAGATGAAGATGAAAAGTTAGCAGGCCTACTGTACATTCTACTGTAGAAATTATTGTTGAAAACAAGTCTAGGTTGGAACTGTTGCTTTTACAAGTAATACTTTTTTTATTCTGAACTGGAATAAACTGATTGAAGCAAGATGCTTTTTGAGACTCACACACTCACACATTTCTGGGTTTGCTCATCTACAGCAGGAAGCGGTCTCCTGCCTGACTGAGAAAGCAATAGATGTTCTGATCCAGTTTGGCACCACATACCTATGCAAGTCAGGGTTCTGAAGTACAGAAACTGTCTCAATGCTGAGCATGACCTCAGTGTTGCACTGTCTAAAGCAGAGCCCAGAATAGACCTGCTTGTTGGAACACTTCAACCAGCCACACACCTCTCATTAGGACTGTGTGTATGTGTGTGTTTTCTGCTCTACATCTGTGTGATGTGATCATTCAGTTCAGAATGAAATTATTTATTGTATTTTAACAGTGACCGTTCCAACCTAGGCAGGTATGTAAGAGCGTTTTTAATGGGGAAAAATAAGCATGCTCCTAAGCATGAAAATATATTTATGGGTATTTCCTTGTTATTTGTTTTAGTCTATATTGCATATTTTTAGGCATAAGGGCAATGAAATGTACCAATATTTAAGTATAGTTGCATATTTTCCTGAGCTTGGGTCCCAGGAAAACACAGAATTTCTCATTTGGGTCCCAGACTGAAAAGGTTTAAGAACCCCTGCCCTACTGCCATGTGCGCATTGCTGCTCTTATAATGTAAAGAAATAGCCTAATAGTTTATCAACATTTTAAGCTAAACGTTCGGATATGTTGCATCAGCCACATTGTATAAAACAATTTTTTTGATGCTCGTGGTTGTATTCATTTGGGATCTATCGCATCCCACAACTGTCCCCGACTATGTTTGGAATACTTATGTCTCGCACAGAATAGAATAGGTCGACTTTTGTACTATGTGGGATAGTAGATTGACATACGCTAGTGCTACTCATCTTGTTGGCTGACGAAAAGTAAATGTGGTCTTCCAATATCTTTAATATGCACCTCGGAATTGGATAAGGACACGCGCGTCCCAGATGTCTGTCTTCACTTGTAGCCTGCGAGAAAGACGCAATCACGTGATGGATAGCCATGTGAGTGAGAGGTGCTTCCCCACTTGCAACACTCAGCACTTCTCCCTGAGTGAGCATTCTAGGCATTATCAAGTGCTCGTGAAATTGTGAATGAGAGACTGATAAAGTGTGTACAGCCTGTGCAAAAAAAACAAACAAAGCAGAGCTCATGCCTTTCAAGCGACATTTTAAAAAAAACATCATTAGAGTCGTATCATGCAGCCTTACAATGTATTCAAAATCTAAACATACATGTAGAACAACTAAAGATACATTCATAACTCTAAATGAATCATATAGGAATACCCATTTCTTTGTTAACCGATCAACACAGGACAGCAGCATGTAATATAAAATAATGTGGAATTCCTAACCAAGTCTTGTCTGTTAAATGAACTAGTGTAGCCCACAGCCATAAATAAATGATGGATGTATTGGGAAGACGTAGGCTATATTACATGGATGTATTGGGATGATGTAGGCTATATTACATGGATGTATTGGGAAGACGTAGGCTATATTACATGGATGTATTGGGATGACGTAGGCTATATTACATGGATGTAGTTGGGATGATGTAGGCTATATTACATGGATGTATTGGGATGATGTAGGCTATATTACATGGATGTATTAGACATTTTAAAATGCCGATGTTCCAAAGATCTACATCAGTGCCAATAGTATTCAAAGTTGTCCTCAAGGCAAAGGGTGGCTACTATAAAATATATTTTGATTTGTTTAACACTTTTTTGTTATTTCATAGTTTTGATGTCTTCACTATTATTCTACAATGTAGAAAATAGTAAAAAAAAAAAAAACTTGAATGAGTAGGTGTATCTAAAACGTTTGACTGGTACTGCACATGTTTGTGAAAGTCATTTCTCCATAGAGGGGTCATAATAGTTTGTAGGCTACAGATTATTTTTGGGGACGTCTCATGGTCTGAACAAGCACCGCTCTAGCTCTGGCACCTTTCACCGTAGATGAGCCAGTGTAACATTGGTGGCTGCAGCGTGTTGGGACAGATATCTCTAGTTAAAACTGACAGATTTTGACGGGGATTTTTTTGTATTACGCTAATTTGATTTCCGCGGGGGTGGGGTTAATAGCAGCCACTTTTATCTGTCCCCTGGGCTTCCACTGCCAGGGACATAGAGAAATAATGAATTCTATATTGAATGGCCAGGGACACAACTGCCTACCTGTCTGTAGACTGCCCACTGGAGCGGATTCCAGCCTCACTGTATAGGTAAGTATCTACTCTGTGTGTGCGTGCGAGTGTCGGCTGCATTCAAGCCTGGGATCCCCAGTCAAGCTGCTGCTAAATTAGATTTCAATCGAATCAATTCGAGCTTTATTTGTCACATGCGCCAAATACAACAAGTATATAGACCTTACCGTGAAATGTTTACTTACAAGCCCTTAACCAACAGTGCAGTTCAAGAAAGAGTTAAGAAAATCTTTACCAAATAAACTGAAGTAATTAAAAAAAAAAAAAAAAAGTAACACAATAAAATAATAACGAGGCTATATACAGGGCGTACCAGTACCGAGTCAGTGTGTGGGCGTACAGATTAGTCGAGGTAATTTGTACATGTAGGTAGGGGTGAGTGGCTATGCGTAGATAAGCAGCGAGTAGCAGCAGCGTAAAAAAACAAATGAGGGGGTCAATGTAAATAGTCCGGTGGCCATCTGATTAATTGTTCAAGACTCTTATGACTTGGGGGTAGAAGCTGTTAAGGAGCCTTTTGGTCTTAGACTTGGCGCTCTGGTACCGCTTGCCGTGCGGCAGTAGAGAAAACAGTCTATGACTAGGGTGACTGGGGTCTTTGACAATTTTTTGGGCCTTCCTCTGACACCGCCTAGTATATAGGTCCTGGATGGCAGGAAGCTTGGCCCCAGTGATGTACTGGGCCATACGCATTACCCTCTGTAGCGCCTTACGGTCAGATGCCGAGCAGTTGCCATACCAGGCAGTGATGCAACCGGTCAGGATTCTCTCGATGGTGCAGCTGTAGATTTGTTTGAGGATCTGGGGACACATGCCAAATCTTTTCTGTCTCCTGAGGGGGAAAAGGTGTTGTCGTGCCCTCTTCACGACTGTCTTGGTGTGTTTGGATTTTGATTTGGGCAAATGGATGACGCAAATGTACTAAAATAACATTGTTTAATAAATGATGACTTACTGTAGTTATGGAACAAACAAGGGAGTAAATGTGAGGTATTTGTCTGGACATGAGAGAGATGGATATGATAGATACATTTATGGATGTTTTACTCACTTGGTATTGAAATCATATATGGATACCAATTGCACTTTGTATCCAAGTGACTTTCCAGTATTTTCCATCCCTATAATGTGTGTAGCATCAGAGCAAGATTTATCTGTTACTGATGAGGCATAAGTATCTCCATGTACTTGAGCCATCTGATACATCTTCCGTTACGTCTGAGCGAGTGTTTGGAGTGGACCGGTCTGATTGTCTCCCAGTAACAGCTCTGATAACTGTCAGGGCCATAGACGAACACACAGTCCCCTATCTCCTAGATCCTGGCTGTACGGCCTCCATTATCAGCGGCGGGGAGTGGTCTGTTTGTCTATCTGTCTGTCTGTCTGGGATGGATGTGTGGCTGGTTCAGGTGAATAGCAAGGTTACCAAGGGTGCACCCTATTCCCTATTTAGTGCACCACATCGGGAATAGGGTGCTGTTTGTGAACCAGACCAAGGCTACCAAGCTGGGAGCTATGTCGACGGAGTAGGGGAGGGATGGAAGGGGAAGGACATATATCAATCAGGAGTATCCATCTCCGGTGAGCTACTGAGGGGAATCGGTGTGAAAAGGGAATCGGTGTGAAAAGGGAATCGGTGTGAAAAGGGAATCGGTGTGAGAGGGGGGAATCGGTGTGAGAGGGGAGAATCGGTGTGAGAGGGGGGAATCGGTGTGAGAGGGGAATCGGTGTGAGAGGGGGAATCGGTGTGAGAGGGGGGAATCGGTGTGAGGGGGAATCGGTGTGAGAGGGGAATCGGTGTGAGAGGGGGAATCGGTGTGAGAGGGGGTGTGAATCGGTGTGAGAGGGGGAATCGGTGTGAGAGGGGGAATCGGTGTGAGAGGGTGAGAGGGGGAATCGGTGTGAGAGGGGGTGTGAATCGGTGTGAGAGGGGGTGTGAATCGGTGTGAGAGGGGGGTGTGAGAGGGGAATCGGTGTGAGAGGGGGAATCGGTGTGAGAGGGGGGAATCGGTGTAATCGGTGTGAGAGGGGGAATCGGTGTGGTGTGAGAGGGGGAATCGGTGTGAGAGGGGGAATCGGTGTGAGAGGGGGAATCGGTGTGAGAAGGGAATCGGTGTGAGAGGGGGGAATCGGTGTGAGAGGGGGGAATCGGTGTGAGAGGGGGAATCGGTGTGAGAGGGGAATCAGTGAGAGAGGGGAATCGGTGTGAGAGAGGGGAATCGGTGAGAGAGGGGAATCGGTGAGAGAGGGGAATCAGTGTGCGTTGGTGGTTTTCTGTAAGGTTACACCCACAGAGAATGAGGGAAGGGCAGAAGGGACAGAATCTTTGCTGGTTTGAATGACAAAAATGGTTGTGATGTGTTTCCATGGGAACATTGTGACTGACCATTAACTCTTTCTATGCTTGTGCTTTTCCCTCTGGGCTGGTGCGTGGTGTCTCTGTGTGTGTGTAGGTGACTCCCAGGGGACATGTGGAGACCCGGGCACCCCGTCGCAGGGCAGCAGGGAGGAGAGTAACTTCAGGATCCGCAGTAAAGTCCAGTTCAGGTGCTCTGAGGGTTATGAGCTGATTGGCTCAGCTGAGAGGATGTGCTTTCCTAACGGCACCTGGTCTGGAACACAACCCTTCTGCAAACGTGAGACCACACGTACACGTGTACACACACACACACACACACACACACACTTACTTCTCATTCTCCCAACAAATATGGTCCTCTGAGTCCAACAATCGGCTGTACCATTCCATTTCCAGACAATATATCTCAACGACACATGCTTTATCAAAGTCACACCGGTGAAGGATTTGAACATCCCTTTGTTACATAGCCTGCTCTCACTGCAGGGGCCTCATAGCTAGCGATACATAGCCTGCTCTCACTGCAGGGGCCTCTATAGCTAGCGATACATAGCCTGCTCTCACTGCAGGGGCCTTTATAGCTAGCGATACATAGCCTGCTCTCACTGCAGGGGCCTCTATAGCTAGCGATACATAGCCTGCTCTCACTGCAGGGGCCTTTATAGCTAGCAATACATAGCCTGCTCTCACTGCAGGGGCCTCATAGCTAGCGATACATAGCCTGCTCTCACTGCAGGGGCCTCTATAGCTAGCAATACATAGCCTGCTCTCACTGCAGGGGCCTCATAGCTAGCAATACATAGCTTGCTCTCACTGCAGGGGCCTCTATAGCTAGCGATACATAGACTGCTCTCACTGCAGGGGCCTCTATAGCTAGCGATACATAGCCTGCTCTCACTGCAGGGGCCTCATAGCTAGCAATACATAGCTTGCTCTCACTGCAGGGGCCTCTATAGCTAGCGATACATAGCCTGCTCTCACTGCAGGGGCCTCTATAGCTAGCGATACATAGACTGCTCTCACTGCAGGGGCCTCTATAGCTAGCGATACATAGCCTGCTCTCACTGCAGGGGCCTCATAGCTAGCGATACATAGCCTGCTCTCACTGCAGGGGCCTCTATAGCTAGCGATACATAGACTGCTCTCACTGCAGGGGCCTCTATAGATAGCGATACATAGCCTGCTCTCACTGCAGGGGCCTCTATAGCTAGCGATACATAGCCTGCTCTCACTGCAGGGGCCTCTATAGCTAGCGATACATAGCCTGCTCTCACTGCAGGGGCCTCTATAGCTAGCGATACATAGCCTGCTCTCACTGCAGGGGCCTCATAGCTAGCAATACATAGCTTGCTCTCACTGCAGGGGCCTCTATAGCTAGCGATACATAGACTGCTCTCACTGCAGGGGCCTCTATAGCTAGCAATACATAGCCTGCTCTCACTCCAGGGGCCCCTATAGCTAGCAATACATAGCCTGCTCTCACTGCAGGGGCCTCTATAGCTAGCGATACATAGCCTGCTCTCAATGCAGGGGCCTCTATAGCTAGCGATACATAGCCTGCTCTCACTGCAGGGGCCCCTATAGATAGCAATACATAGCCTGCTCTCACTGCAGGGGCCCCTATAGATAGCAATACATAGCCTGCTCTCACTGCAGAGGCCTCTATAGCTAGCAATACATAGCCTGCTCTCTCTGCAGGGGCCTCTATAGCTAGCGATACATAGCCTGCTCTCTCTGCAGGGGCCTCTATAGCTAGCGATACATAGCCTGCTCTCTCTGCAGGGGCCTCTATAGCTAGCAATACATAGCCTGCTCTCACTGCAGAGGCCCCTATAGCTAGCAATACATAGCCTGCTCTCGCTGCAGGAGCTCCTGCAACCAGGAACCCAGACACAACCCTCCCAGGTGTCAGTCAGGCACCCAGACACAATCCCCCAGGTGTCAGTCAGGCACCTAGACACAACCCCCCAGGTGTCAGTCAGGCACCTAGACACAACCCCCCAGGTGTCAGTCAGGCACCCAGACACAATCCCCCAGGTGTCAGTCAGGCACCTAGACACAACCCCCCAGGTGTCAGTCAGGCACCTAGACACAACCCCCCAGGTGTCAGTCAGGCACCCAGACACAACCCCCAGGTGTCAGTCAGGCACCAAGACACAACCCCCAGGTGTCAGTCAGGCACCCAGACACAACCCCCAGGTGTCAGTCAGGCACCCAGACACAACCCCCCAGGTGTCAGTCAGGCACCCAGACACAATTCCCCAGGTGTCAGTCAGGCACCCAGACACAACCCCCCAGGTGTCAGTCAGGCACCCAGACACAACCCCCAGGTGTCAGTCAGGCACCTAGACACAACCCCCCCAGGTGTCAGTCAGGCACCCAGACACAACCCCCAGGTGTCAGTCAGGCACCCAGACACAACCCCAGGTGTCAGTCAGGCACCCAGACACAACCCCCAGGTGTCAGTCAGGCACCCAGACACAACCCCCCAGGTGTCAGTCAGGCACCCAGACACAACCCCCCCAGGTGTCAGTCAGGCACCCGGACACAATTCCCAGGTGTCAGTCAGGCAGCCAGACACAACCCCCAGGTGTCAGTCAGGCACCCAGACACAACCCCCCAGGTGTCAGTCAGGCACCCAGACACAACCCCCCCGGTGTCAGTCAGGCACCTAGACACAACCCCCCCAGGTGTCAGTCAGACACCTAGACACAACCCCCCCAGGTGTCAGTCAGGCACCTAGACACAACCCCCAGGTGTCAGTCAGGCACCCAGACACAACCCCCCAGGTGTCAGTCAGACACCTAGACACAACCCCCCCAGGTGTCAGTCAGGCACCCAGACACAACCCCCCAGGTGTCAGTCAGGTACCTAGACACAACCCCCTAGGTGTCAGTCAGGCACCCAGACACAACCCCTCAGGTGTCAGTCAGGCACCCAGACACAACCCCCAGGTGTCTCCTTTGAACCACCCTTTTCATCTCAAACGAGACAGGATAGCATTAGTGTCATCTCCAAACGCCGGCTTCGTGTCCTCCATGTTTCCTCTGAGCCACTGCAGCTCTAGTTAAATAGATTTACAGATTGTTCACTTCTCAGCCCCTGAGGTGGTTGCCAGGCAGCTTCTCCACAAGGCTGACAGGGTACCTCTCTCTCTCTCCATCACACTGTCTCTTTCAATCCCTTCTTAATCTCGCTTTCTCTTTCTAACTATCCAGTGTTAGAGGCGTTATTACAGACCCGGGTTCATTCTCGGGCTGTTCCACAACTGGCCGTGGCCGGGAGTCCCATAGGACGGCACACAATTGTCCCAGCGTTGTCCGGGTTAGGAGGGGGGTTTACTTGGCTCATCGTGCTCTAGTGACCCCTGTGGTCGGGGTGGAGTGCCTGCAGACTGACCCCGGTTGCCAGTTGAACAGTGTTTGCTCCGACACATTGGTGCAGCTGGTTTCTGGGTAAAGCTGGCGGGTGTTAAAGAGGGCTTTTAGGCGGGTCATGTTTCGGAGGACGCATGACTCCACATTCGCCTCTCCCGAGCCCGTTGGGGAGTTGCAGCGATAAGACGGGGGGATAAAATACAAACAAAAATAAGTAGAAATCTATCTGTTATACTTGAGCCTGTTGTTTCTCTCTGTAAAATACTGACATTTTACATTTCTCAGCCCAACCCACCCTCACATAGAACAAGGGTCTGTGTCCCCGATGGCACTCTGGTCAAGAGAGGTGCACCATATAGGGAATATGGTGCCATTTGGCAATAAACCTCTAACTCACGACTTAAACATATATATTTTTTTTACAGTGGCCATGTGGATTTCATTTGTATTCTCTCTCAGTACCTCGCATATGGAGTATGGGTAAAAATGTGTCGGGACACGTCCTTTCATAGCTCTTGACAGCCAACCCTGGACATTGTTTGTCTATATCCAAGAGTACCACACTGGGGGAGGATCCCTACAACAATGGCTGCACTGTCGTTCTACTCTTCCCTAGATGCTAGCCGTCTCTCTCAACCCTCTTATAAACAACTTTAAGTACTTATATCTGACTGTTGTTAAGCTGGATCTGAGTTGATGCTATGGGGATGGAGTATGGGAATTGTGAAAGGGGTAATGATGATTTCATGGAAAGAACAAATACTGTACTTAGCATTGAGATACAGTGTCAGTCCATAACAATTCATACTTTATGAAAAGTATTTAATTCACCCAAAACTCGTACAGTTAGATTGACACAGTCTTTATTCAAGGTCATCCTAGAGAGGGTCCAATCTAACATATACAGTTGAAGTTGGAAGTTTACATATACTGAGGTTGGAGTCATTAAAACTCGTTTTTCAACCATTCCACACATTTCTTGTTAACAAACTCTCATTTTGGCAAGTTGGTTAGGACATCTACTTTGTGCATGACACAAGTAATTTTTACAACAATTGTTTACAGACAGATTATTTCACTTATAATTCACTGTATCACAATTCCAGTGGGTCAGAAATTTACATACACTAAATTGACTGTGCTTTTAAACAGCTTGGAAAATTCCAGAAAATGATGTCATGGCTTTAGAAGCTTCTGATAGACTAATTGACATTGTTTGAGTCAATTGGAGGTGTACCAGTGGATGTATTTCAAGGCCTACCTTCAAACTCAGTGCCTCTTTGCTTGACATCATGGGAAAATCAAAAGAAATCAGAAAAAAATTGTAGACCTCCAAAGTCTGGTTCATCCTTGGGAGCAATTTCCAAATGCCTGAAGGTACCACGTTCATCTGTACAAACAATAGTACGCAAGTATAAACACCATGGGACCACGCAGCCTTCATACCGCGTTCTGTTTCCTTGAGATGAATGTACTTTGGTGCGAAAAGTGCATTTCAATCCCAGGACAACAGCAAAGGATTTTGTGAAGATGCTGGAGGAGACAGGTAAAAGGTATCTATATCCACATATAACCTGAAAGGCTGCTCAGCAAGGAAGAAGCCACTGCTCCAAACCCGTCATAAAAAAATCTGACTACAGATTGCAACTGCACATGGGGAGAGAGATCAAACTTTTTGGAGAAATGTCCTCTGGTCTGATGAAACAAAAATAGAACTGTTTGGCCGTAATGACCATCGTTATGTTTGGAGGAAAAAGGGGGAGGCTTGCAAGCCGAAGAACACCATCCCAACCATGAAGCACGGAGGTGGCAACATCATATTTGGGGGTGCTTTGCTGCAGGAGGGACTGGTGCACTTTACAAAATAGATGGCATCATGAGGCAGGAAAATGATGTGGATATAAGCAATATCTCAAGACATCAGTCAGGAAGTTAAAGCTTGGTCGCGAATGGATCTTCCAAATGGACAATGACCCCAAGCATACTTCCAAAGTTGTGGCAAAATGGCTTTAGGACAATAAAGTGGCCATCACATTTCCCTGAACTCAAATTGTTTAATAAATAATGTTATTCTAGTTATCCCTTTGCCCAAATCTATGTCCAAACACACCAAGTGTGAGTGCCCCCCTCCTCCTCCTCTTGCCCTCGAACAGCCTCAGTTCATCGTGGGCACTGACTCTACAGAGTGTCAAAAGCGTTCCACAGGGATGCTGGCCCATGTTGACTCTAATTGTTCCCACAGTTGTGTCAAGTTGGCTGGATGTCCTTTGGGTGGTGGACCATTCCTGATATACACGGAAAACTGTTGAGCGTGAAAAACCCAGCAGCCTGACACCTACTACTGTTCAATACCCCGTTCAAAGGCACTTCAAAATGTTGTCTGGCCCATTCACCCTCTGAATGGCACACATACACAATCCATGTCCCAATTTTCTCAAAGCTTAAAAATCCAATGTTAGCCTTATCTCCTCCCCTTCATCTACACTGATTGAACAAGTGACATCGATAAGGGATCATAGCTTTCACCTTGTCAGTCTGTGTCATGGAAAGTGTTCTTAATGTTTTGTATACTCGGTGAGCTAGTATATGATGAAACAACTTCACAAGTATAACACCAATCATTCAATCAAACTCTATCTGCCCCTTCTCTCTCTCTCCAGCGGTGCAGTGTGGGAACCCGGGAGCCCCCAGTAACGGCCGTGTGTCCCGGCTGGATGGCACCACCTACTCCCACTCCGTCACCTACTCCTGTATGGATGGCTACCTGCTGACCGGCTCCACCACACGTCAGTGTCTGGCCAACGCCACCTGGTCTGGCACTGCCCCCAACTGCACCAGTAAGTCTTCATAAAACAACCTCACTGCCCTGAACTGCACCAGTAAGTCTTCATAAACCAACCTCACTGCCCTGAACTGCACCAGTAAGTCTTCATAAACCAACCTCACTGCCCTGAACTGCACCAGTAAGTCTTCATAAACCAACCTCACTGCCCTGAACTGCACCAGTAAGTCTTCATAAACCAACCCCACTGCCCTGAACTGCACCAGTAAGTCTTCATAAACCAACCTCACTGCCCTGAACTGCACCAGGAAGTCTTCATTAACCAACCCCACTGCCCTGAACTGCACCAGTAAGTCTTCATAAACCAACCTCACTGCCCTGAACTGCACCAGTAGGTCTTCATTAACCAACCCCACTGCCCTGAACTGCACCAGTAAGTCTTCATAAACCAACCCCACTGCCCTGAACTGCACCAGTAAGTCTTCATAAACCAACCCCACTGCCCTGAACTGCACCAGTAAGTCTTCATAAACCAACCCCACTGCCCTGAACTGCACCAGTAAGTCTTCATAAACCAACCCCACTGCCCTGAACTGCACCAGTAAGTCTTCATAAACCAACCCCACTGCCCTGAACTGCACCAGTAAGTCTTCATAAACCAACCCCACTGCCCTGAACTGCACCAGTAAGTCTTCATAAACCAACCCCACTGCCCTGAACTGCACCAGTAAGTCTTCATAAACCAACCCCACTGCCCTGAACTGCACCAGTAAGTCTTCATAAACCAACCCCACTGCCCTGAACTGCACCAGTAAGTCTTCATAAACCAACCCCACTGCCCTGAACTGCACCAGTAAGTCTTCATAAACCAACCTCACTGCCCTGAACTGCACCAGTAAGTCTTCATAAACCAACCCCACTGCCCTGAACTGCACCAGTAAGTCTTC
This sequence comes from Oncorhynchus keta, assembly GCF_023373465.1. Lineage (NCBI taxonomy): Eukaryota > Metazoa > Chordata > Actinopteri > Salmoniformes > Salmonidae > Oncorhynchus > Oncorhynchus keta. Next base: position 33,945,960 of record NC_068440.1, on the reverse strand, counting down.
ATAAACCAACCTCACTGCCCTGAACTGCACCAGTAAGTCTTCATAAACCAACCTCACTGCCCTGAACTGCACCAGTAAGTCTTCATAAACCAACCCCACTGCCCTGAACTGCACCAGTAAGTCTTCATAAACCAACCCCACTGCCCTGAACTGCACCAGTAAGTCTTCATAAACCAACCTCACTGCCCTGAACTGCACCAGGAAGTCTTCATTAACCAACCCCACTGCCCTGAACTGCACCAGGAAGTCTTCATAAACCAACCCCACTGCCCTGAACTGCAGCAGTAAGTGGGATCAGAGCCCGCATTCATAAAGCCAACCCCACTGCCCTTCCCGGGACCACCCATACGTAGAATGTATGCACACATGACTGTAAGTCGCTTTGGATAAAAGCGTCTGCTAAATGGCATATATTATTATTATTATTATTATTATTATATTAAAGCGTCTCAGAGTAGGTGTGCTGATCTAGGATCAGGACCCCCCTGACAACACGATGTTTTTTTTTACTATGTATTTCGATTGTGATCTTTGGTTTTCGTATATGGGACCTATTGATATGTGATGCAGAGTCATAGATGGGAGATTGGATCTATTAGTGGGCTGAGGCTGAAGACATCTGCACCCTATTCACTATATAGTTCACTACTTTTGACCACAGCCCTATGGGTCGTTGTCAAAAGTAGTGCACTATAAAGGGAATAGGGGGGCCATTTGGAACTATTCCAGAATCTTCATCTCGCATCCTGTTGTCATGACATTTCAAGACGTTGCTCCTCTCGTGTTAAGAAGGGTGGGTTGTTTATGACTGGAATTCTCTGGGCAGTGTAAGAGAGGGATCGAAGAGGTGGCGCTATTTAAGGTAGCCTTCGGGTTAAGGATTGAGACAGCGAGAGAAGGGGTCTCACACACTCATACACACGCACAGTGACTGGTGGGTTGAGACAGAGAAGAGAGGTCAGAAGAGCCCTGTGTCCCTGCTCCAGCAAGATAAGAAAATCAATCCCTCTGTGCCTCTCTGTTACCTTGTACATATTACCATACCCTCCAAAGCTCTTGCCTCTTCTTCAGCTCCTTCTCAGTTGAGTAGACAATGCCAAGGAGTCCATCTGATTTAAATCTAGGCCCAGGGGCGAGAGAGAGTGAGAAAGAGAGACAGAGGGGGAGAGAGACCGAAAGGGAGAATGAGGGAGAGAGGCTAGCACATAACTTTCTGAAAAGCATATGTTTGTTAGAGGTTGGTGAGAGTGGTTGTCCTACGGTTATTTTGCATACAACTTTAAGAAATGGTGCAGGATAGTTGCTTGGCTTTGGAACATTCTCAGCACATTTAAGGAACTTGATGAAAAAAATGTTATTTTATTGGTATTTCATTACAGAATGGTTCCTTAAAGTTCAAACATGGTTACATTTCAATGTTGGTAATGTTCTAGGAATGTTCTCGAATTGGTTTGTATTAGGAATGTTATCGTGTAGTTCAGAGAACATTAAGAAACAACGTTCTTCTGTGGGAATTTCAGTACTTCAACCTAACGTTTCCTACAGGTTTCCTCGTGCTTCTAAAGTCATATTCTCAAATTGTTCCAAGAACATAAAAAAAAAACTTTCCATAAAAACCACAAGAAAATGTTAGAAACATTCAGAGAACGTTCTAAGAATGTTGTTTAAAAACATATATATTCCGTTCTCAGCGTCAACATAACTCTTATCTTCTATCTTGTTAAGTGTGTTCTGGTGTATTGGCCGCACCCACTAATTGGCCACACCCACACATTGGCCACACCCACGAATTGGCTGCCACCACTAATTGGCCACACCCACTAATTGGGCACACCTGATCTTAATGAGTGCTTGTTTCCTTTGAAATGGGAGTCTATTTGAATAGACTAACATGTAAAAACATGGCATGCTAGCTCCATCCTGGTGGCACAGAGGACTAAATTCCATGGACAGAGAACAGATTATAGGTTTGAATCTTCAAGGAAGTTATTTAAAGCCTCCAAATAAACTATAATTTCCTTTCGCAGAGCGTTCAATGAACCAGAGTAAAGCGTTCTCAGAACCTTCCTGCAACCTTAAAATAAATGTTCCCAGAACAGTCAAAATGTTCACTTCTCTGCACAGAATGTTTAATAAACCTTCAGTTTTACCGGTCAGGAAATGAATGACTTCGTTCCCACAAACAATGTGAAACTAAAAAAATACGTTCCCACGACTTCCAAGGAACCAAATTAGACTTATTCCACTTCAGGTAGATAATTCATCTCTATCTCACCTGGTGTTTCAGATTCAGTTAATTCAAGAATGGACTTCCAGATCTATAAACTACTGCCTGCTTGTCTCCATATCACCCCTAGACAGAAGTTGTAGACCACACTCGTTCCTCCAGGCTAGGTTCATTGCCTTTGATCGTATGCCTCTTAGTGCCCATATATGCTTAAACAGGCAGAATGCTTTGCCTACAGCGTTACAAAGAGACCTTTGGTTCGTGTCCCAAAATGGCACCCTGTTACCTTTATAGTCTCAGGGCTCTGATTTAACGTAGGTCACCTTTTTAGGGAATAAGGTGTCATTTGGGACACATCCCTTGCCTGTGGCATCAAATCAAGTTGTATGTAGCTGTAGACCTTACAGTGAAATGTTTACTTCCACAGCCCTTAAGCAACAATGCAGTTTTAAGAAAAATACCAACCAAAAAATAAAGAAATAAAGTAACGTGTTAAAGTAGTACTGATTGATGAGTCTTTACATGTGTTTTATTGAGCAGAGAAGGGTGATGCAATGTTTTCTATCCCGTGGTGGAGTCACATTAGCATTTTGGTCGAGACATTTTCCACACCACCTAGATGTTTACGAGCTTAAACCCTCCGATGATTGATTCCCAAAGCTTAATTCTTATGTTGTTGTTTTTTTAGCAAAAGACACTAAATTTATGGAAAACTGTAATCCCGGAATTGATAAGGGCACCACATAAATCAATGGGGGGGGGTTGAACTTTTTTCTGAAATTAAAAATTAATTAAATGCAAAGTACTTTTGGGGTTTGTTGTCAGTCACGGTGATAACTGATCACAAAACTACTAATGTGTTTCTGTTACCTTGTCATCTGAATTCCCTGGTAGATCGTAAACATTCTACTTCCTGCTCTCTGATTTCCATCCCGTCCTCCACAGAACAGAAGGGAGTTATAGGTGTAAGAGATTGACAGAATTGATTATGGAAGTTAAACCCAGGAGACCCTCGTATGAGAACACAGCTCACAGCTATTGATTTTCCCGGTGATAGATTTCACTATCATTTTGAATAAAAGAGGTGAGGTGGTATCTCATCAGTGGAGATATCTCTGTTGCTGGCTGCATAAATTGGTCATTTCAGATGATTTGTGGATTAGGTTTCCCACCGATTGTTGTCACAGCCCCAGTTACATCTTACGCCTGACCCACAATGGGGCCTAAATTGCACTTCGACCGCCATCATAGATATCAGCGTCTGTCACACAAGAGCCAGAAAGCCAACTAAGTGTCCAGACTGGGGATGTCTTCTTTGTTATGTATGTATTTGTTTGCTGTAACAGAGTACACTGTGTCACTGAGTCACTCTTTTATCCCCTTCCTTCCTACCTTCCTTTGTTCGTGCCTTCCTTCATTCCTCTCTTCCTTCCTTCCTTCCTTCCTTCCTTCCTTCCTTCCTTCCTTCCTTCCTTCCTTCCTTCCTTCCTCTTGCTTCCTCTCTTTCTTCCTTCCTTCCTCTCTTTCTTCCTTCCGCTCTTCCTTCCTCTCTTCCTTCCTTGCTTCATTCCTCTCTTCCTTACTTATTTCCTTCCTCCTTCCTTCTTTCTGTCTAATCACAGTGATCAACTGTGGCGACCCTGGGGTTCCAGCCAATGGGATGAGATATGGAGAGGACTTTGCCATTGGTCAGAACATCACCTTCCTGTGTGCGCCAGGATACAGCATGGAGGCCGACAGCTCTGCGGTACGCACCTGCACCTCCAACGGCACCTGGAGTGGCATCATGGCATCCTGCCAAGGTAAGACCTAGCAACACGTGTGTAGCATAATGTACTTCATTACCCACAATGCTCTGTGGAACATATCTAATAACATTTTGGCATCATAGCATCTTTCAAAGGTAGGGCTCAGCAACACTTAGTTTGGTTGGTTTGTTCCCCTAACTACTTCAATTTGAGTGTTTGAATATGTGTATCTACACTTTAGAATAGATTTCAATGAGCCAAGTCTTAGGGACTAACTAATCAATGTTCCCATTGTCTAAAACAGAGATGTATTGGCTTGTGTTCCCCTATGGAATCACCACCAGTTTCACTACAGATTGTTATAGCTTATTCACAGTAACACTGCACACCTCCTGCTTTCCACACTGTTGCCCTTAGCAACGGTAGCTCATATATCATTGTGTCCTGTTAGCTGCCACAGTGAGAAAAAGGGTTTAAATAAAGCATATCAGTTTGCTTTGGTTTGTTATTGTCGGACCAACATCCTGTCTTGTAGTTGTTATTGTCGGACCAACATCCTGTCTTGTAGTTGTTATTGTCGGACCAACATCCTGTCTTGTAGTTGTTATTTTAGGAGCAACATCCTGTCTTGTAGTTGTTATTGTCGGACCAACATCCTGTCTTGTAGTTGTTATTTTAGGACCAACATCCTGTCTTGTAGTTGTTATTTTAGGACCAACATCCTGTCTTGTAGTTGTTATTTTAGGACCAACATCCTGTCTTGTAGTTGTTATTTTAGGACCAACATCCTGTCTTGTAGTTGTTTTTGTCGGACCAACATCCTGTCTTGTAGTTGTTATTTTAGGACCAACATCCTGTCTTGTAGTTGTTATTTTAGGACCAACATCCTGTCTTGTAGTTGTTATTTTAGGACCAACATCCTGTCTTGTAGTTGTTATTTTAGGACCAACATGCTGTCTTGTAGTTGTTATTGTCGTACCAACATCCTGTCTTGTAGTTGTTATTTTAGGACCAACATCCTGTCTTGTAGTTGTTATTTTAGGACCAACATCCTGTCTTGTAGTTGTTATTGTCGGACCAACATCCTGTCTTGTAGTTGTTATTTCAGGACCAACATCCTGTCTTGTAGTTGTTATTGCTGACACTATATGGCCAGGCAGAAAAGGTTTCTCTTCATAACACGCTTTCTCAACATGCATAAAATTCAGCTTTTGACCATTATCTTGGACCAACTATGATCAACACATGTCTCCATCCGTTTGTACAGGTGATAGTTCCGTTTCCTGGCTGTGTGAAAGTGTGTTGTTATGCATACATATGCAACAGCTCCAGAATGATATCTTGGTGCCTGTACATTCTTATGATGCACAGTTAGATCTGTGGATGTTGACGTGTGTGTAATGTTCAAAGAGTGAATGGGTGTGAATGGGTGTGAATGGGTGTGGAGTCAGGCACAGAGAGCCAAGGATACGGGAAAAAACAGCGCTTTAATGTCCAACCAGAAACATGTACAAATAGGTGACGCCGAAACACAGGCGTAAATACACTCCACCTAAAATACACACGGGTATCAAACCGGACAGCGGAAAACCCACAATATAACGAACACCTTTACATAACAGAAACAAGCCCGCACAAATACAAGCGGGCTAATCGAACTTAAATAACACCAACCCCAAAAACCACAACAAGGAACAGGTGAAAACAATTAGACCAAACCAAACGAAAAGGTAAAGGGATCGGTGGCAGCTAGTAGACCGGTGACGACGTCCGCCGAGCGCCACCCGAACAGGAAGGGGAGCCACCTTCAGTGGCAGCTAGTAGACCGGTGACGACGACCGCCGAGCGCCACCCGAACAGGCAGGGGAGCCACCTTCAGTGGCAGCTAGTAGACCGGTGATGACGACCGCCGAGCGCCACCCGAACAGGAAGGGGAGCCACCTTCAGTGGCAGCTAGTAGACCGGTGACGACGACCGCCGAGCGCCACCCGAACAGGAAGGGGAGCCACCTTCAGTGGCAGCTAGTAGACCGGTGACGACGACCGCCGAGCGCCACCCGAACAGGAAGGGGAGCCACCTTCAGTGGCAGCTAGTAGACCGGTGATGACGACCGCCGAGCGCCACCCGAACAGGAAGGGGAGCCACCTTCAGTGGCAGCTAGTAGACCGGTGACGACGACCGCCGAGCGCCACCCGAACAGGAAGGGGAGCCACCTTCAGTGGCAGCTAGTAGACCGGTGACGACGACCGCCGAGCGCCACCTGAACGGGAAGGGGAGCCACCTTCAGTGGCAGCTAGTAGACCGGTGACGACGACCGCCGAGCGCCACCTGAACGGGAAGGGGAGCCACCTTCAGTGGCAGCTAGTAGACCGGTGACGACGACCGCCGAGCGCCACCCGAACAGGAAGGGGAGCCACATTCAGTGGCAGCTAGTAGACCGGTGACGACGACCGCCGAGCGCCACCCGAACAGGAAGGGGAGCCACCTTCAGTGATATTCGTGACAGTGCGAATATCACCGATATAGAAAGTAGCCTAATGGAGGTGGGTGGGTGACAGTCTAACAGCCTTTTAACACCAAGTTGTGTGCGTGCAGGCACTCATATTGTATACTGTATGTGAGAATGCCTGTGAAATGGAGGATCTGTCAGAGCAGCTGTAGAACTTCTTCACCACTGTTGTGTCACTGGAGTTGTGAAACTACTCTGCATAAACCTATTATTCATTAGCTTAGTACAAGCCAAGCTGGTCCACTCTCAATGGAGGGGCTACCAAGCGTGTCCAATACTAATTCAGAATATTAATACAACATTTGGGAATTTATTACACGTTTATTGTTTTTATTACTGTGACACAGAGATGGCAATAAGAGCAGCCAATCATCAGAAAGCTCCATTCAGCTGGACTAATGTGTTTGTTTTTTTAGTTAGCTGATTCAGTTAATCACTACCCTCTAAATCAAAGGGTTCAGGTCAAATGGAATGGACTGATAATATAAGGGATATGGTGCCAAAGGGTTCTGGTCAAATGGAATGGACTGATAATATAAGGGATATGGTGCCAAAGGGTTCTGGTCAAATGGAATGGACTGATAATATAAGGGATATGGTGCCAATGGGCTCTGGTCAAAGGAAGGGTACTATATAGTATAAGGAATAGGCCTAGTATCCACAGTGCTGTTACTGACAAAACCAACCCCATCTTTTGGAAAGTCTATCCACAGTGCTGTTACTGACCAAACCAACCCCATCTTTTGGAAAGTCTATCCACAGCGCTGTTACTGACCAAACCAACCCCATCTTTTGGAAAGTCTATCCACAGCGCTGTTACTGACCAAACCAACCCCATCTTTTGGAAAGTCTATCCACAGTGCTGTTACTGACCAAACCAACCTCATCGTTTGGAAAGTCTCCACAGTGCTGTTACTGACCAAACCAACCCCATCTTTTGGAAAGTCTATCCACAGCGCTGTTACTGACCAAACCAACCCCATCTTTTGGAAAGTCTATCCACAGCGCTGTTACTGACCAAACCAACCCCATCTTTTGGAAAGTCTATCCACAGCGCTGTTACTGACCAAACCAACCCCATCTTTTGGAAAGTCTATCCACAGCGCTGTTACTGACCAAACCAACCCCATCTTTTGGAAAGTCTATCCACAGCGCTGTTACTGACCAAACCAACCCCATCTTTTGGAAAGTCTATCCACAGCGCTGTTACTGACCAAACCAACCCCATCTTTTGGAAAGTCTATCCACAGTGCTGTTACTGACCAAACCAACCCCATCTTTTGGAAAGTCTATCCACAGTGCTGTTACTGACCAAACCAACCTCATCGTTTGGAAAGTCTCCACAGTGCTATTACTGACCAAACCAACCCTCTCAGAACAGTCTGCTGGAAAGCCTGTTTCTGCCCAAACCAACCCTCTCAGAACAGTCTTCTAGAAAGCCTGTTTCTGCCCAAACCAACCCTCTCAGAACAGTCTTCTAGAAAGCCTGTTTCTGCCCAAACCAACCCTCTCAGAACAGTCTTCTAGAAAGCCTGTTTCCCGCCCAAACCAACCCTCTCAGAACAGTCTTCTAGAAAGCCCTATCTGCTGTTACTGTAATTTGCGGAAAAGAGTGTATCCGCCATGCAATGTTTTTTGGGACAGCCTACGATATCTGCTATTACTGTAGTTCAGTGAGAGGAGGAGTATGATGTTTTCACATCGTAGTTGGCAGAACTGTGTGAAAAACAGACACGGAAGAGAAAGGGAGACTCACTCTACAGAGTGCAACATGAGTCATCCAGCCTAGCCCTTTCTCCTACTCAAGCGTGGCGTTGGCTGTCTCTCTCTGCCTTATTGCACTATATAGGGAATAGGGTGCAATTTGGGACTCAGCTGTTTTTTGATTTAACCTTTATTTAAGTAGGCAAGTCAGTTAAGAACAAATTCTTATTTACAATGCCAGCCTAGGAACTACCTTGTTCAGGGGCAGAACGACAGATTTTTACGCTGGTTTCGGTTACTGCCCCAACACTCTAACCACTAGGCTACCCACCACCCCAGGTAGCCTAGTGACACCCAGAGGCGAGTGCTTGGAGAGAAAACCATTAGCTCAGTTTCAGTTAGACAGCTGGTAGTAAATGTCCACTAAGGGTGGCAAACCAAATTATTCCTTCGGTTTCATTTCCTAAGATTATGAAAATATGTTGTTTTAGTTGTTAGCCTGGCTGCAGCCTTTTCCCAAAGGTGTCTTGTGTATTCGCTGTTTGCCTTTATGCCATGAATGGAATCATAAAGTATAAATCGTACCTAATTGATTCAGGATAACTCTACAGTGATAATGAGATATATGTAAAGTATGATCCATGCCTAATTGATTCATGATATCCCTACAGGGATAATGAGGGTTAAGTGAGTAATTCAGCATTGATTAAAGTATTACTTCCCCTCAGAGTAATCCCTCTCTCTCTCTCTCTCTCTCTCTCTCTCTCTCTCTCTCTCTCTCTCTCTCTCTCTCTCTCTCTCTCTCTCTCTCTCTCTCTCTCTCTCTCTCTCTCTCTCTCTCTCTCTCTCTCTCTCTCTCTCTCTCTCTCTCTCTCTCTCTCTCTCTCTCTCTCTCTCTCTCTCTCTCTCTCTCTCTCTCTCTCTCTCTCTCCTCCCCCCACCCATAGCGGTGACCTGCGCAGCACCCTCTGCCATCTCCAACGGAGTCCTGGAGGGTACAGACTTTGAGTGGGGCACCAGCGTGAGCTACAGTTGCTCCCCAGGGTACGAGCTGTCATTCCCTGCCATTCTCACCTGCGTGGGCAACGGCACCTGGAACGGAATGGTGCCTCAGTGCCTACGTGAGTAACATCTCTCTCCACTCGTGTTATTTTGTTATCTCGCTTTCTCTCTCTCTCCTTCTCTCTCACTCTCTCGATCTCTCTCCTTCTCTCTCACTCTCTCTATCTCTCTTTCTCACTCGCTCTCTCTTTCTCACTCGTTCTCTCGCTCTCTGTTTTCCACTCTCTTGCACATCGATGCAGCTTCACTCTCTCTTTGCAGCAGAACTAACACATCGATGCAGCTTCACACTCTCTCTGCTGTAGAACTAACACATCAATGCAGCTTCCCTCTCTCTGCTGTAGAACTAACACATCAATGCAGCTTCACTCTCTCTGCTGTATAACTAACACATCAATGCAGCTTCCCTCTCTCTGCTGTAGAACTAACACATCAATGCAGCTTCCCTCTCTCTGCAGTAGAACTAACACATCGATGCAGCTTCCCTCTCTCTGCTGTAGAACTAACACATCGATGCAGCTTCCCTCTCTCTGCAGTAGAACTAACACATCGATGCAGCTTCCCTCTCTCTGCTGTAGAACTAACACATCGATGCAGCTTCCCTCTCTCTGCTGTAGAACTAACACATCGATGCAGCTTCCCTCTCTCTGCTGTAGAACTAACACATCGATGCAGCTTCCCTCTCTCTGCAGTAGAACTAACACATCGATGCAGCTTCCCTCTCTCTGCAGTAGAACTAACACATCGATGCAGCTTCCCTCTCTCTGCAGTAGAACTAACACATCGATGCAGCTTCACTCTCTCTTTGCAGCAGAACTAACACATCGATGCAGCTTCACTCTCTCTGCAGTAGAACTAACACATCGATGCAGCTTCCCTCTCTCTGCAGTAGAACTAACACATCGATGCAGCTTCACTCTCTCTGCAGTAGAACTAACACATCAATGCAGCTTCACTCTCTCTGCAGTAGAACTAACACATCGATGCAGCTTCACTCTCTCTTTGCAGCAGAACTAACACATCGATGCAGCTTCACTCTCTCTGCAGTAGAACTAACACATCGATGCAGCTTCCCTCTCTCTGCAGTAGAACTAACACATCGATGCAGCTTCACGCTCTCTGTAGTAGAACTAACACATCAATGCAGCTTCCCTCTCTCTGCTGTAGAACTAACACATCAATGCAGCTTCCCTCTCTCTCTGCAGTAGAACTAACACATTTTGTTGCATTCTTGTTTCAGTTTGTAACGACAGGGAAATAACATGATATCGACAGTGAAATAATGTGGTAACGACAGGGAAATAACGTGGTAATGACAGGGAAATAACAGGGTTAGTACAGGGAAATAACAGGGTTAGTACAGGGAAATAACGTGGTAACGACAGGGAAATAACAGGGTTAGTACAGGGAAATAACGTGGTAATGACAGGGAAATAATGTGGTAACGACAGGGAAATAACGTGGTAACGACAGGGAAATAACGTGGTAACGACAGGGAAATAACGTGGTAACGACAGGGAAATTACGTGGTAACGACAGGGAAATTACGTGATAACGACAGTGAAATAACATGGTAATACAGGGAAATAACAGGGTTAGTACAGTGAAATAACAATGTTAGTACAGGGAAATAACAGGGTTAGTACAGGGAAATAACAGGGTTAGTACAGGGAAATAACAGGGTTAGTACAGGGAAATAACAGGGTTAGTACAGGATAACAACAGGGTTAGTACAGGATAACAACAGGAATAGTACAGGATAACAACAGGGAAAGAACAGGATAACAACAGGGAAAGAACAGGATAACAACAGGGAAAGAACAGGGTAACAACAGGGAAAGAACAGGGTAACAACAGGGAAAGAACAGGGTAACAACAGGGAAAGAACAGGGTAACAACAGGGAAAGAACAGGATAACAACAGGGAAAGAACAGGATAACAACAGGGAAAGAACAGGATAACAACAGGGAAAGAACAGGGTAACAACAGGGAAAGAACAGGATAACAACAGGGAAAGAACAGGATAACAACAGGGAAAGAACAGGATAACAACAGGGAAAGAACAGGATAACAACAGGGAAAGAACAGGACAACAACAGGGAAAGAACAGGATAACAACAGGGAAAGAACAGGGTAACAACAGGGAAAGAACAGGGTAATAACAGGGAAAGAACAGGATAACAACAGGGAAAGAACAGTGTAACAACATGGAAAGAACAGGGTAACAACAGGGAAATAACAGGATAACAACAGGGAAAGAACAGGGTAATAACAGGGAAAGAACAGGATAACAACAGGGAAAGAACAGGATAACAACAGGGAAAGAACAGGGTAACAACAGGGAAAGAACAGGGTAACAACAGGGAAAGAACAGGGTAACAACAGGGAAAGAACAGGATAACAACAGGGAAAGAACAGGGTAACAACAGGGAAAGAACAGGGTAACAACAGGGAAAGAACAGGGTAACAACAGGGAAAGAACAGGATAACAACAGGGAAAGAACAGGATAACAACAGGGAAAGAACAGGATAACAACAGGGAAAGAACAGGGTAACAACAGGGAAAGAACAGGATAACAACAGGGAAAGAACAGGGTAACAACAGGGAAAGAACAGGATAACAACAGGGAAAGAACAGGATAACAACAGGGAAAGAACAGGATAACAACAGGGAAAGAACAGGATAACAACAGGGAAAGAACCTGGTAACAATAGGGAAAGAACCTGGTAACAATAGGGAAAGAACCTGGTAACAATAGGGAAAGAACCTGGTGACAATAGGGAAAGAACCTGGTGACAATAGGGAAAGAACCTGGTGACAATAGGGAAAGAACCTGGTAACAATAGGGAAAGAACCTGGTGACAATAGGGAAAGAACCTGGTAACAATAGGGAAAGAACCTGGTAACAATAGGGAAAGAACCTGGTAACAATAGGGAAAGAACCTGGTGACAATAGGGAAAGAACCTGGTAACAATAGGGAAAGAACCTGGTAACAATAGGGAAAGAACCTGGTAACAATAGGGAAAGAACCTGGTAACAATAGGGAAAGAACCTGGTAACAATAGGGAAAGAACCTGGTAACAATAGGGAAAGAACAGGGTAACAACAGGGAAAGAACACAGTAACTACATGGCAACAACAACCCCATAATAACCCATTTATAGTTAGTATGTAGCTACTAAATAAAGATTTAAAGTGTGCCAAAAGGATATACAGTGTGAAGAATTGTCCTGGTTATATAGAAACAATTATTAAGAACTATAAATATTAGAGGATAATAAGCATAAGTTATGTAGTAAGTATTCAAGGCCCTTCTCACCTCTTCTAATTAGCACCATTTACAATGCACTTGGAACGCTCTTAGAAAAACGGTTTGAGAAACTACATAGGGCAACCACAAAACTGAACTTTTGGGTCTTTTGCTCGTAGTTCATAGTTCCCCAGTCCTTAAAGGTGTTGTGCAAACAGGTACATGTACATGTCTTGACGATACATAAGTAATTATGTTTCTTACCGCTACTACATTCATAGTTTTACTGTGCCTTCGGTGTTTCAACACTGTATTTATTATAAGGCAAACTCAGTTCCCCTGTTATTATGTTCACAAATGGTACTTTCTCTATAGTTCTAGTGGTGCTTGGACCCGCATTTACCCTTGTTAGTGGGGACCGCGCCCTCATTGGCCCAAGTGACGCACAGCGGTGACAGGTAGCCACTCAGGGACAGGTGTAAACATCACCTGACCACAGTGCTCACCTCTGCACCTGCCATCGTCGTGCGGGAAACCAAACAGAAACACTCCTGTCTCTCTCACACTCTTTCTCCTTCAAATTCTTAGAATGTGAGACTAGCAAAACTTGAATATCGTTGTTGTTTTTTTGCGCTAAATACACTTTAAGAGACCTGGCCTTAACGTGTAGGGGATAGTAAGTCCCTTACTACATCCTACTGTGCCCCCTGCTAGAGCTGTGTGACCTAGAACAGGCCAGGGCAACAGCCACCAGGCAAAAGTGTACTGGAATAGTGGTTAGGCAACTTCACAATGCTCTAAAAGTTTCGTTCACAAGAGAGGAGACAAGTAGCCGTGTTAGTGGATAGATTTATCTTGTTTTAAGTTGAATACCCTCCTCATCCATTATAATGTACCAGTTATAGAGTATGTAGTTTTTAATGAAAACATACATGCACCCTGCATCTAGAAACATTGTGCTGTGCAGATCTTAGATAAGGAGCGGCAGGGTAGCCTAGTGGTCAGAGCGTTGGACCAGTAACCGAAAGGTTGCAAGTTCATATCCCCGAGCTGACAAGGTACAAATCTGTCATTCTGCCCCTGAACAAGCAGTTAACCCACTGTTCCTAGGCCATCATTGAAAATAAGAATTTGTTCTTAACTGCCTTGCCTAGTTAAATAAAGGTAAAAAAAATTAATAAAAAAAGATACAGCATGTGTGTGTTGTTTTGAGGTGTACTATGGTTTCTGTTTAATAAACAGTCTTTCTAAGAAAGTACATTCTACATCAGTATAAACATTGCTACTGAGAACAGATGAACGGGGCCTTGACTACTTTCTACATAACTTATTATCCTCTATTATACATAGTTGTTAAAGATGGAGTTCGCAGTAGGGGAAAATAGTGCCACTGACCGCGCCCCTAAAGCCGTTGTTTTTGTTTTGTTGACGACACAGAGGAGCGTCGTGCGACGGGGTAAACCGTTTTGCACTACTTATTTGTTGTTGCATTATTGCAATTGGACGTGACAGTTTCACCATTAAGGATTCTAGCTATAAGTAATATATAATCGTTTCTACATAACAACCAAGACAATTCCTCACACTTTATATAGTTATTTAGCAGCTAGGTACTATTACTGCGATGTTAAAGTATTATTTCCCTGTTTCCTGTCGTTTCCTGTCCCTGTTGTTACTGTGTTATTTCCCTGTCGTTTCCTGTCCCTGTTGTTACTGTGTTATTTCCCTGTCGTTTCCTGTCCCTGTTGTTACTGTGTTATTTCCCTGTCGTTTCCTGTCCCTGTTGTTACTGTGTTATTTCCCTGTCGTTTCCTGTCCCTGTTGTTACTGTGTTATTTCCCTGTCGTTTCCTGTCCCTGTTGTTACTGTGTTATTTCCCTGTCGTTTCCTGTCCCTGTTGTTACTGTGTTATTTCCCTGTTGTTACTGTGTTATTTCCCTGTCGTTTCCTGTCCCTGTTGTTACTGTGTTATTTCCCTGTCGTTACTGTGTTATTTCCCTGTCGTTTCCTGTTACTTCCCTGTTGTTACTGTGTTATTTCCCTGTTGTTACTGTGTTATTTCCCTGTCGTTACTGTGTTATTTCCCTGTCGTTTCCTGTTACTTCCCTGTTGTTACTGTGTTATTTCCCTGTCGTTTCCTGTCCCTGTTGTTACTGTGTTATTTCCCTGTCGTTTCCTGTTACTTCCCTGTTGTTACTGTGTTATTTCCCTGTCGTTTCCTGTTACTTCCCTGTTGTTACTGTGTTACTTCCCTGTTGTTACTGTGTTATTTCCCTGTCGTTTCCTGTTACTTCCCTGTTGTTACTGTGTTATTTCCCTGTCGTTTCCTGTTACTTCCCTGTTGTTACTGTGTTACTTCCCTGTCGTTTCCTGTTATTTCCCTGTTGTTACTGTGTTATTTCCCTGTCGTTTCCTGTTACTTCCCTGTTGTTACTGTGTTATTTCCCTGTCGTTTCCTGTTACTTCCCTGTTGTTACTGTGTTATTTCCCTGTCGTTTCCTGTTACTTCCCTGTTGTTACTGTGTTATTTCCCTGTCGTTTCCTGTTACTTCCCTGTTGTTACTGTGTTATTTCCCTGTCGTTTCCTGTTACTTCCCTGTTGTTACTGTGTTATTTCCCTGTCGTTTCCTGTTACTTCCCTGTTGTTACTGTGTTATTTCCCTGTCGTTTCCTGTTACTTCCCTGTTGTTACTGTGTTATTTCCCTGTCGTTTCCTGTTACTTCCCTGTTGTTACTGTGTTATTTCCCTGTCGTTTCCTGTTACTTCCCTGTTGTTACTGTGTTATTTCCCTGTCGTTTCCTGTTACTTCCCTGTTGTTACTGTGTTATTTCCCTGTCGTTTCCTGTTATTTCCCTGTTGTTACGGTGTTATTTCCCTGTCTTTTCCTGTTATATCAGGAAAGTGCTTCTTGGTCTATTCTTCTTTTTTCTTCTTTTTTTCATGCAGGTGATCTGGGTATCTGACAATGTAGTGAAACAATTGGCTGCAGAATTAATGCTCTACTGTCATCTTGCTCGGCTCTGTAAAGGAACAAACCAAGGTTCTCTATGTCATTGGTTGATTGAGTGACAGCTGAGTTAGAGGAGGAAGCGCTCATTCATAAAGTCCTTGGTCTGGTCCGACGATCTTCCACCCGTTTTAGGGACATCAGTCAAACTCAATCATTTCGGCAGTAACTTTCGGCATCACTTTAATTTGACCCAAAACGAGGGCGGAACAAAGGGGTACTCGATGTACTGCAGATTAGATGGTAAATTGAATTGAAAAGACTAGCAGATGCCTCCCGTTAAAGGGCAGGTAATGGGAGGTGGGAGGTGAGAGGCTTCCACCATGATGAGCAGCTGTGCCCAATGATAGACAGACACCAAAAAAGTGTGACCAAGTCTCTCTCTCTCTCACTCACTCACTCACTCACTCACTCACTCACTCACTCACTCACTCACTCTCACACAGCAATCATCCTCATACACAAACCAAAAATGTCCAAACACGCACAGATCTGAAGGGAACTCGTCTCCAAAGTTACAATGTCATTGCGTGTTGCAGACTGGGTTCACAAACGCAACGGATTTGTGAAAGCCTTTGTTTTTAAAAGGTTTTGCTGAGACAAGGCTTCAGTCCCGTTATTAGTCATTATAAATAATAGTGTAATTAAGTGTGTTTTTCTCTCCACCATCTGTCACAACTCAGATAACCTTAGAAGGCCTATTTGAACATCAGAGGATCCGGCCATCTATCCTACACCTATTGAGGATTCTCTCTCTCTAGCGAGCCAGAGAATCATAATAACTCGGAGACTTATTAAGAAGGCCTGTTTGAACATCAGAGGACACAACCATCAATTCTACACCTAGAGAATTGTCTCTATACACAAAGAGACCCAGGGAATCATAATTCACCCACCCAACTCAGTGTTTAGTTTACCTACTTGTCACTTAGCCGTAACCCTGTCTGTCCGTCTCCGTATGACAGAGAGAGTGAGTGAAGAACAGAGGGGGTAATCTGCGCAGAATTATTGAGTTCTTAACTACCTGCCCCAGTGGGTCATCGGGCAGAGCTTCAAACGTGATCAGGCGGAAGGGTGGAGGGGGTGAAGGAGAGGAGGAGGTGGAGGGAAGAAGAAGGAGGAGGAGGGGGTGAAGGGAAGGAGGAGGGGGTGAAGGGAAGAAGGAGGTGGAGGGGGAGGAGGGAGTGAAGGGGAGGAGGAGGTGAGGGGGGTGAAGGGAGGTGGAGGGGGGGAAGGGAGGAGGAGGTGAAGGGGTGAAGGGAGGAGGAGGTGGAGGGGGTGAAGGGTGGAGGGGGTGAAGGGAGGTGGAGGGGGTGAAGGGAGGAGGAGGTGGAGGGGGTGAAGGGAGGAGGAGGTGAAGGGGGTGAAGGGAGGAGGAGGTGAAGGGAGGAGGAGGTAGAGGGGGTGAAGGGAGGAGGGGGTGAAGGGGGGGGGAGGTGAAGGGAGTGAAGGGAGGAGGAGGTAGAGGGGAGGAGGGAGTTAAGGGGAGGGGAGGTGGTGAAGGAGAGGAGGAGGTGAAGGGGGTGAAGGGAAGAGCAGGTTAAAAGGTCCACAAGGCACAGTAGTTCTAAGTCCTCATCCTTCAGAACACTGAAGCATGTACAGCAGCAGCAGAGGCCACAGAAACTTTGGCTCCAATGGGAATGAACTAAAGATTGGCTGCCTGTGACGTTGTAATCTTGCAGGCAGCACACTTCTTTTTGTTCTTGTTCTTATCTTCTTCTCTCTCTCTCTACGTCTCTGTTCTCTGCTCTCTCAACCCCTCACTCTGTTCTCTACTCTCTCTTCCTCTCTTTTTTTATATCTTGACAGCGTATCTATTATTCATCAAGAAAAAGTCAAGTTTGTAGTCCTCCTAGTTCCCAGACAGTAAGAGAGGGAGTCTTGTTTGGCACATTTATAATGTATTGGCGGAGTGTGAAGGCCACATCTATTATTGATTCTTCCCGGACAGACCAAGTGTTTGCTGGACAGCCACTGATGGTCAGTGCTCAATGACCGGTTTGAGCCCTTTGAGGGACAATGTCATTCATGTTAGTGTGGTCTGTAAAACTTTGTCTTCTCCTCCACTGGTGCCTGCCAGGATCAGATACAACGAGATACAGTGTCAGAAATTCAATCTAACCCTCACTGGGGGGGAAAATGGCTAACATTGCTCTTGTGTATTTCTGTAATGTTCATTTCGATCTGTAAGGATCACAGAGAGATACTGTGGCAGGAGGAGTTCAATGACATCGATCCTGTGTGTTTTTGGTTGTTGTTTCTGATTCGATCTGGTCAGATTTCCCAGACCGCACTGGGGGGAAAACACAGTAACATTGTTCCTGTGTGGGGTTTTTTTAATGCTCATTTTGATCTGCTCTTCTTGCTCTGCTGTTGTTGTAGCCAAGTTCTGTGGGGACCCTGGTGTGCCTGCCTATGGCTCCAGAGAGGGCCTCAGCTTCATCTATCAGTCAGAGGTGTCGTTCAGCTGTAGCGTCCCCTATATCCCGGTGGGCTCCACTACACGCTTGTGCCAGGCCGACGGCTCCTGGAGCGGATTCCAGCCTCGCTGTATAGGTAAGCATCTACTCTCTGTGTGTGTGTGTGTGTGTGTGTGTGTGTGTGTGTGTGTGTGTGTGTGTGTGTGTGTGTGTGTGTGTGTGTGTGTGTGTGTGTGTGTGTGTGTGTGTGTGTGTGTGTGTGTGTGTGTGTGTGTGTGTGTGTGTGTGTGTGTGTGTGTGTGTGTGTGTGTGTGTGTGCTTCTCTTTATTCCTGGGGAGTTCATCTTTCCAGCTCTATTTGCCTTAAAGCACAGCTTGTAGTATTTAATAACGTCAAACAACAATGTCCTCCCTCTGACACACAGGCTATACCCAGGCCACCCAACTTATACCAAGGATGTGTCTCAAATGAAACTTCATTTTCCCTATATAGTGCACTACTTTTGACCAGAGCCCTATGGGCCCAGATCAAACACAGTGCACTATATGGGTGCCAATGTGATACACTGCACAAACCTCGACACATCTCTTATTGATGAGATCATTCCAAAAAAGTCAGGGTCATCCCTTTTAAAGGGAGAGCGCGTATCACAGGGGAAGAGCCCGGATATGAAATGGCTGTAGGGGATTCTGTTCCATCAGGGGATCACGTTAGTGACATTCTCCTGGCCCTAGCCTTCAGACCTGGCTGGTGTCATTGTCTAGCTTGACAGAAGATTCTATGTTCAGTGCTGTAACGTAGGACATTCTTTTCATGAAGAGTAAGGAATTCGGGAGACTGAACAAATGCACCAAAAATAGGACACAACAAACTAAAACTTGTTTGCCTTGTTTTTCATTTTGCTAGATGGACATGTCAACTCAATATAGTTGTTTTAACTACCTGGTAAGAGTGCTTTGGTGGTTTTTAACCTTCAATTCCTTTGTTAAAGATACATGCCTTGGAAAACTGAAGAGCACCTTATCATATCAACTGTTATTACTGTCCCAGAGCATATAGATTCTATACTGATATTACTGTCCCAGAGCATATAGATTTTATACTGATATTACTGTCCCAGAGCATATAGATTCTATACTGATATTACTGTCCCAGAGCATATAGATTCTATACTGATATTACTGTCCCAGAGCATATAGATTCTATACTGATATTACTGTCCCAGAGCATATAGATTCTATACTGATATTACTGTCCCAGAGCATATAGATTCTATACTGATATTACTGTCCCAGAGCATATAGATTCTATACTGATATTACTGTCCCAGAGCATATAGATTCTATACTGATATTACTGTCCCAGAGCATATAGATTCTATACTGATATTACTGTCCCAGAGCATATAGATTCTATACTGATATTACTGTCCCAGAGCATATAGATTTTATACTGATATTACTGTCCCAGAGCATATATATTCTATACTGATATTACTGTCCCAGAGCATATATATTCTATACTGATATTACTGCCCCAGAGCATATAGATTCTATACTGTTATTACTGTCCCAGAGCATATAGATTCTATACTGATATTACTGTCCCAGAGCATATAGATTCTATACTGTTATTACTGTCCCAGAGCATATAGATTCTATACTGATATTACTGTCCCAGAGCATATGGATTCTATACTGATATTACTGTCCCAGAGCATATAGATTCTATACTGTTATTACTGTCCCAGAGCATATAGATTCTATACTGATATTACTGTCCCAGAGCATATAGATTCTATACTGATATTACTGTCCCATAGCATATAGATTTTATACTGTTATTACTGTCCCAGAGCATATAGATTTTATACTGTTATTACTGTCCCAGAGCATATAGATTTTATACTGATATTACTGTCCCAGAGCATATAGATTCTATACTTCTGCTTTCACCTTAATTAGTGCTCATTGTCTGGTCTGGAAAACCAGGGTTATACTGTACATGAGTCTGTCTTCCTGAAGAGTCTGGGATTGCATCCCAAATGGAACCCTATTCTGTATGGGTCCTGATCAAAAGTAGTGCACTACTTTTGGCCAAAATCTATCCAGGTGAGATGAGCTCTTTTTTTGTATGGAGTTCTATGAGAGTGTTGAATTAAGTGAGGTTTATTTGATCTAATTGAAGTTAGACTGTTAGAAATGTAGTGATACTTGGAAGCATTCTGGCAAGGTGTATCTGCCCTCTCATTGGCTAGAATGGTCCCACCTGATCTCGCCTATCTTCAATCATGTATTTCCATTGTTAGAGCAGCCACTCAGCTATCTTCTCAATATAATAGATAATCTTTGACTATATAGAGAATGGGGTGTCATAAATATAATAGATCATCTTTGACTATAGAGAGAATAGGATGCTATTAATATAATAGATCATCTTTGACTATAGAGAGAATAGGGTGCTATTAATATAATAGATCATTCATCAATTGAACATCTCCTAACGCAGAGAAATAACCAGTAGGGGTTTGAACATCTCCTAACACAGAGAAATAACCAGTAGGGGTTTGAACATCTCCTAACACAGAGAAATAACCAGTAGGGGTTTGAACATCTCCTAACACAGAGAAATAACCAGTAGGGATTTGAACATCTCCTAACACAGAGAAATAACCAGTAGGGGTTTGAACATCTCCTAACACAGAGAAATAACCAGTAGGGGTTTGAACATCTCCTAACACAGAGAAATAACCAGTAGGGGTTTGAACATCTCCTGACGCAGAGAAATAACCAGTAGGAGTTTGAACATCTCCTGATGCAGAGAAATAACCAGTAGGAGTTTGAACATCTCCTGATGCAGAGAAATAACCAGTAGGAGTTTGAACATCTCCTAACACAGAGAAATAACCAGTAGGGGGTTGAACATCTCCTAACACAGAGAAATAACCAGTAGGGGTTTGAACATCTCCTAACACAGAGAAATAACCAGTAGGGGTTTGAACATCTCCTGACGCAGAGAAATAACCAGTAGGAGTTTGAACATCTCCTGATGCAGAGAAATAACCAGTAGGAGTTTGAACATCTCCTGATGCAGAGAAATAACCAGTAGGAGTTTGAACATCTCCTGATGCAGAGAAATAACCAGTAGGAGTTTGAACATCTCCTGATGCAGAGAAATAACCAGTAGGAGTTTGAACATCTCCTGATGCAGAGAAATAACCAGTAGGAGTTTGAACATCTCCTAACGCAGAGAAATAACCAGTAGGAGTTTGAACATCTCCTGATGCAGAGAAATAACCAGTAGGAGTTTGAACATCTCCTGATGCAGAGAAATAACCAGTAGGAGTTTGAACATCTCCTGATGCAGAGAAATAACCAGTAGGAGTTTGAACATCTCCTGATGCAGAGAAATAACCAGTAGGGGTTTGAACATCTCCTAACGCAGAGAAATAACCTTCTCAAAATATCTCAGATGCCTTTATAGTGAGAAAGGCAGCAGCATCTGTGTGATGACTCAGAGAGTTGTGGTGGGTATTGATCCACGGGCCTTTTTAAAGAACCAACCACACAATCTGGATAGATTTAGGGCCAGTTTCCCAAACACTTTTTTAGTCTAAGGCTAAATATGTCAACTTATGTTCAATTGAAATTGTCAAATGGAATTTGTACCAAATGGCAGCTTATTCTGTATTTCCACTGAGTGTACAAAACATTAAGAACAGCTGCTCTTTCCATGACAGACTGACCAGGTGAATCCAGGTGAAAGCTATGATCCCTTATATTGATGTCACTTCTTAAATCAACTTCAATCAGTGTAGATGGAAAGGAGGAGACAGGTTGAGGAAGGATTTTTAAGCCTTGAGACATCTATTGTGTATGTGTGCCATTCAGAGGGTGAATAAGAAAGACAAAATATTTAAGTGCCTTTGAACATCTATGGTAGTAGATGCCAGGCACACTGTATGTGTCAAGAACTGCAATGAAGCTGGGTTTTTCATGCTCAACAGTTTCCCATGTGTATCAAGAATGGTCCACCACCCAAAGGAGATCCAGCCAACTTGATACAACTGTAGGAAGCATTGGAGTCTATGGAATGCTTTAGACACCTTTAGAGTCCATTACCTGACGAATTGAGGGGGGTGCAACTCAATATTTGGAAGGGGTTCTTACTGCTTTGTACACTCGGTGTAGTACATTTCATTTGACTAGAGCCCTATGGACCTTGGTCAAAAATAGTGCACCATATAGGGAATAGGGTGCCATTTGGGACTCTGACGTAATCTGTGTCCGGGAAACTGGCCCCTAGGCTTCATAGTCACACATACATACTATATGTGTTTAATACCCTCCCTTTCCTGTCATCCAAACTAGAGGTCGACCGATTATGATTTTTCAACTCCAATTATTGGATGACCAATAAAGCCAATGCCGATTAATCGGCCGATTAATTTTTTAAATTTATTTGTAATAATGACAATTACAACAATACAGATTGAACACTTAATTTAACTTAATATAATACATCAATAAAATCTATTTAACCTCAAATAAATCATGAAACATGTTCAATTTGGTTTAAATAATGCAAAAACAAAATGTTGGAGAAGAAAGTAAAAGTGCAATATGTGCTATGTAAGAAAGCTAACGTTTCAGTTCCTTGCTCAGAACATGAAAACATATGAAAGCTGGTGGCTCCTTTTAACATGAGTCTTCAATATTCCCAGGTAAGACGTTTTAGGTTGTAGTTATTATAGGAATTATAGGACTATTTCCCTCTATACCATTTGTATTTCATTAACCTTTGTACTTTTAGGCACTTTAGTATTGCCAGTGTAACAGTATAGCTTCCGTAACTCTCCTCACTCCTCCCTGGGCTCGAACCAGGAACACAACGACAACAGCCAACCTCGAAGCAGCATTACCCATGCAGAGCAAGGGAAACAACCACTCCAAGGCTCTGAGCGAGTGACGGTTGAAACGCTATTAACGGGCGCTAACTAGCTAGCCATTTCACTTTGGTTACACCAGCCTCATCTCAGGAGTTGATAGGCTTGAAGTCATAAACAGCGCAATGCTTGACGCACAACAAAGAGCTGCTGGCAAAACGCACGAAAAAGTGCTGTTTGATTGAATGTTTACGGGCCTGCTTCTGCCTACCACCGCTCAGTTAGATACTTATATGCTTGTATGCTCTGTCAGATTATATGCAACGTAGAATACGCTAGATAATATCTAGTAATATCATCAACCATGTGTAGTTAACTAGTAATTATGATTAATTGATTGATTTTCATAAGATAAGTTTAATGCTAGCTAGCAACTTACCTTGGCTTACTGCATTCGCGTAACAGGCAGTCTCCTTGTGGAGTGCAACGAGAGAGAGGCAGGTCGTTATTGCGTTGGACGAGTTGACTGTAAGGTTGCAAGTTTGGTTCCCCGAGCTGACAAGGTGAAAATCTGTCATTCTGCCCCTGAACAAGGCAGTTAACCCACCGTTCCTAGGCCGTCATTGAAAATAAGAATGTGATCTTAACTGACTTGCCTAGTTAAATAAAGGTGTAATATATATATATATATATAATAAAATCGGCAAAATCGTGGGTCCAAAAATACCGATTTCCGATTGTTATGAAAACTTGAAATCGGCCCTAATTAATCGGTCGACCTCTAATCCAAACCTTACCTGCTGTCTACATATCTGTGAACATATATCTATTGTCTGTCAGCCTCCTGAATACTGACCTTATCTGGTTAAGCTCCAGATCCCTGAAGGAGACATTCAGTAGAACTCCTCACATCAATATGACTAAACGGTCTTAATTTCACTAATTGAATATTCAAATCATTGGCACACTCGTCACTGGATTATTAGACCATTAGCAACAAGTCAATTGTTATCTATTTAAATACAATGGATAGTTCAATCAAATGATAAAATGACATATTGGTTTCCTTTCTCTGTAAGCAGTCTATGGACAAGGTATGACAGAAATCCATGCTTTGGTTTGGTTTCCTTTCTCTGTAAGCAGTCTATGGACAAGGTATGACAGAAATCCATGCTTTGGTTTGGTTTCCGTGCACCGTTTCCACACACTAACATTTTAGCATTTGTGGCACAAATGGAAATGTGCCAGAGAAACTAAACCAAGTCATGGATTGCTATCATTCCTTGTCCATAGGCTGCTTACAGGGTAAGGCAACCGATATGTCATTTTGTAAACTACAGTGCCTTCAGAAACTAATCATACCCCTTGACTTATTCCACATTTTGTGTTGCATCCTGAATTCAAAATGGATGAAATATAATACCCATCTTCACACAATACTCCATAATGACAAAGTGAAAACATGTCTTTAGAAATTTTATTGAAAATGAAATACACAATATAGTATTCACACCCCTGAGTCAATGCTTTGAAGCAGCTTTGGCCGCCATTGCAGCTGCGAGGTTTCATTCTTTTCACTGTAAATTAGGTTAGTATTGTGGAATAATTACAATGTTGTTGATCCATCCTCAGATTTCTCCTGTCTCAGCCATTAAGCTCTGTTTTAAAGTCACCATTGGCCTCATGGTGAAATCCCTGAGATGTTTCCTTCCTCTCTGGCAACTGAATTAGGAAGGACCACTATCTTTGTAGTGACTGGGTGTTACATCCAAAGTGTAATTAATAACTTCACCATGATATTCAGCATCTCCTTTTTTTTTATCCATCTACCAATAGGTGCCCTTCTTTGGGACGCATTGGAAAGCCTCCCTGGTCTTTGTGGTTGAATCGCTGTTTGAAATTCACTGCTCGACTGAAGGACCTTACATATAATTGTATATGTGGGGTACAGAGATGAGGTAGTCATTCAAAAATCATGATTAACACTATTATTGCACACAGAGTGAGACCATGTGACTTCTTAAGCCAAGTTTTACTCCTGAACTTATATAGGCCATAGCAAAGGGTTGAACACAAGACAGTTCAGCTTTTAATGTTTTATTAATTTGTAAAAATGGAGAAAAGGCTAATTCCACTTTGACATTATGGGGGTATTGTGTGTAGCCCAGGGACAAAACATCAATCAAATGTATTTATAAAGCCCTTTTTACATCAGTCGATGTCACAAAGGGCTATACAGAAACCCAGCCTAAAACCCCAAAAGGTAAGCAATGCAGATGTGGAAGCACGGTGGCTTGGAAAAACTCAGGAACCTAGGAAGAAACCTAGAGAAGAACCAGGCTCTTAGGGGGTGGCCAGTCCTCTTCTGGCTGTACCGGTTGGAGACTATAACAGTACATGGCCAAGATGTTCAAACGTTTATAGATGACCAGCAGGGTCAAATAATAATAATCACAGTGGTTGTAGAGGGTGCAACAGGTCAGCACCTCAGGAGTAAATGTCAGTTGGCTTTTCATAGCCGATCATTCAGAGTTAGAGACAGCAGGTGCGGTAGAGAGAAAGAGTCGAAAACAGCAGTTCCGGGACAAGGTAGCATGTCTGGACTGGGGACAGCAAGGAGTCATCAGGCCAGGTAGTCCTGTGGCATGCTCCTAGGGCTCAGGTCCTCTGAGAGAAAGAGGGTGAGAGAGAATTAGAGGAAGCATACTTAAATAGACACAGGACACCGGATAGGACAGGATAAATACTCCAGATATAACAGACTGACCCTAGCCCCCCGACACATAAACTATTGCAGTATAATTACTGGAGGCTGAGACAGGAGGGGCCGGGAGACACTGTGGCCCTGTTCAACAATACCCCCAGACTGGGCCAGCCAGGCAGGATATAACCCCACCCACCTTGCCAAAACACAGCCCCCACACCAGTAGAGGGATATCTTCAACCATCAACTTACTACCCTGAGACAAGGCCGAGTATAGCCCACGAAAGATCTCCTCCACGGCACGAACATCTACAGTTAATCCATTTTAAATTCAGGCTGTAACACAACAAAATGTGGTATGAGTCAAATAATAGAGGTGTGATTAATTGACATGTCACAACACAGGAACATGTGAACACTGATTGACCTATAGGGGTGTCATGCTGAAATGCGGTAAATGTTGGGGCTGGCCTCCCGAGTGGCGCAGTGGTCACTGCATCGCAGTGCTAGCTGTGCCACTAGAGATCCTGGGTTCAAGTCCAAGTCCAGGCTTTGTTGCATGCCGGACGTGACCGGGAGACCCATGGGGCTGCGCACAATTGGCCCAGAGTTTGGCCGGCAGAAATGTCCTTGATCCATCGCGCACTAGCAGCTCCTGTGGCGGGCCTTGCGCAGTGCACGCTGACACGGTCGCCAGGTGCACGGTGTTTCCTCCTGCACATTGGCTTCCGGGTTAAGTGGCCATTGTGTCAAGAAGCAGTGCGGCTTGGATGGGTTGTGTTTCGGAGGACGCACGGCTCTCGACCTTCGCCTCTCCATATGGGAGTTGCAGCGATGAGACAAGACTGTAACTACCAATTGGATACCACGAAAACGGGGTACAAAAAATAAGAAAGAATTTGAGGAAGAAAAAAACAAAAACATATTTGGGCTAGTTTTAAGACTAGCTAATTAACTGATTTCAACATGGTCGGTGACATGGCATTGTCAAATTAGTTGTCATAAGATGTTCATAAGCTGTCATGACTCTTTATGTCATCTGTTATGGCACTGTTATGAACATGATATGTAGCCCTTATGACAGAGGGTTCAAAATAATGGTTAACTGTTACCCTATTGAAACTGCATTCTTATGACAGAGGGTTCAAAATAATGGTTAACTGTTACCCTATTGAAACTGCATTCTTATGACAGAGGGTTCAAAATAATGGTTAACTGTTACCCTATTGAAACTGCATTCTTATGACAGAGGGTTCAAAATAATGGTTAACTGTTACCCTATTGAAACTGCATTCTTATGACAGAGGGTTCAAAATAATGGTTAACTGTTACCCTATTGAAACTGCATTCTTATGACAGAGGGTTCAAAATAATGGTTAACTGTTACCCTATTGAAACTGCAGATAATCATGCCTAGAACTTATAAGACATTGACAAAGGAGTCTCATAATGTTACTACATCATACAATGAAACACATATTGTTTGAATACACATATATCCACACAGACATGATAGGATAAATACTGTGTTCAGAAATATGTAGGCTAGTGTTTATGAAAAGGTCATATATTCCAAGACGGACCTCTCAGGATGATGAGAATTGCTTGGGATCAGATTTGCCTATTCTGAGTGAATGGGGAGGTGCGGGGCATTATTAATATGTGTGTGACTGAGTCTGAGTGTGTGGGTCTGTAGAGGGGGGGATGTATATGTCATTGAACCAAAATGAGGTATGTGCAGACAGGCCTCGTTTGACACAGACACAAACTACGGTTTTCCCTCAATCATGTTTAGTTCACACAAACATTTCCCCAGACTGCATTTCTGTTTGATTATGTTGTCATCCAGTAGAGGAGGAAGCTGCGCCGGTGTAAATTATGGCACGTTGCTGTGTGGGTTAACTAGGCTGGCGGTGGTGGTAGTGTGTGCTGCTGTCATTTTCTGAGGCTGCATTGAATCCAGGTCTATGCGTCAAGCCGAGGATGTCCTCTACATCCTAATGATGCTGCTTCCCTCCACACAGCCACACAGCTGGGCCTGACGCTGCTGCAACGCTGACGTAACACTGCCCCCTGCTGGGTCTTCTGCCTAGCATATTAAAGACTATCTTGCTGTCTGGTTGTCATGTGACTACAGTGCCACTGCTGCGCTTATGTAAACTCACTCGGGAAGAATTGAATTTCTGAGCCACCTTCATAAGCACTCACGTATGCACACAAACACACACAACTCGGTTGTAGGCTGGGTATCACTGCAGTAAGCTATGTTGAATCATTATGGGAACTATAGCTGTTCATGTGACTGTGTCCCAAATGCCTCCCTTTTTAGTCCACTACTTTGGACCAGAGTTATATGGACACTGGTCGAACAGTGCACTATAAAGGGGATAGGGTTCCATTTGTGAGGCAGACTGTAAGTCTCAAGTGCCTACATAGGCTGGACCCCCAGCCAGTGATACTGTCTATAGGTATATAGTCTATAGGTCTCTAATGTTATACAAATGTTCCTTTCTCTTGTTCTCCTTAGAACCGACCCGTACTACCTGTGAGAACCCAGGGACACCTCGCTATGGTTCTCTGAACAGAACCTATGGCTTCAAGGTAAGGAGATAAAGTCCCACACTCAAAATCATTGGGTTGTGTCCAAAATAGCATCCTATTCCATATGTAGTGCACTACTTTTGACCAGGGCACTCACCCTATTCCATATGTAGTGCACTACTTTTGACCAGGGCCCTCACCCTATTCCATATGTAGTGCACTACTTTTGACCAGGGCCCTCACCCTATTCCATATGTAGTGCACTACTTTTGACCAGGGCCCTCACCCTATTCCATATGTAGTGCACTACTTTTGACCAGGGCCCTCACCCTATTCCATATGTAGTGTGCTACTTTTGACCAGGGCCCTCACCCTATTCCATATGTAGTGTGCTACTTTTGACCAGGGCCCTCACCCTATTCCATATGTAGTGCACTACTTTTGACTAGGGCCCTCACCCTATTCCATATGTAGTGCACTACTTTTGACCAGAGCCCAAAGGGACTATATTGGAATTTGGTTCCATTTGGGACTCTGCCATGACCATATGACACTCAGATTGCATGTTGAAGATACTCTGTTAATGTACTGTCTGTGAATGTGTTGTGTAGGAAGTCCTGAAGTCCTTAAGTGTTAGCGATACTTCAAGGCTCTTATTCACACACTAAGCTCATGTGGTAAAAAAAAAATATATATATACTTTTTTTGTCTCATACCTTCTGGACAAGGCCTTGTTACACTATGAAAATACATAATATCCAAAGAATTATAAATCGTGACTGAATGGCAAGACATTGGTTTAGAGACAATGCTCGAGCCTGACAAAGTTACTTTACGTACCTTTCTCATTGGGACATTTTCCTTGGCTAATGATATGCAAATGAGGCAATGAATATGTTCATTACTTGTATGCAAATTCCCTCTGGCATTTGACTTCTTTAAATTTCAGATCTCTGTATGTAGTAATGTCTGAGCCGAGACAATCATTACAGTGAGGCTGATGGTGTCAATGACGATGATATCATGTCAATCATGGTCCCAAAAAATTAAATTTGAGCCATTTAGCAGACACTCTTATCCAGAGTGACTTAAAGTTAGTTAGTTAATTAATCTTTAGACAGCTAGGGGGGACAACCACATATCATCACTAAGCTAAAGACCCTGGGATCCTGGACTTCCGAACAGGCCGCCCCGAGGTGGTGAGGATAGGCAACAACACATCCGCCACAATGACCCTCAACACGGGGGCCCCTCAGGGGGTGTGATGAGTCCCTTCCTGTACTCCCTGTTCATTCATTAAGTTTGCAGATGACAAGACGGTGGTAGGCCTTATCATATCACTGATGACGATGAGATGGCCTACAAGGAGGAGGCCAGAGACCTGGCGGTGTGGTGCCAGGACAACAACCTCTCCCTCAAGACAAAGGATCTTTGACTACAGGAAATGGAGGGCCGAGCACATCCTCGTCCACAGGGCAGGTCAAGCACTTCAAGTTCCTCGGTATCCACATCACTAAGGAATTATCATAGTCCACACACACCAACACAGTCGTGAAGAGGGTATGACCATGCCTCTTCCCCCTCAGGAGGCTGAAAGGATTTGGCATGGGCAGTCAGATCCTCAAAACGTTTTACAGCTAAGCTCCCTGCCATCCAGGACCTCTATACCAGGCGATGCCAGAGGGAGGCCCTAAAAATTGTCAAAGACTCTAGCCACACAAGTCGAAGACTGTTCTCTCTGCTACCGCACAGCAAGTGATTCTGATGCACAAAGTCTTTGAACACTCTTTGAAGAGGTAGGGTTTCAGATGTTTTTGGAAGATGGGCATGGTCTCTTCTCTCCTAGCTTCAGGAGTGTGCGGAGGAGCAGGGTGATATGGGGAAAGTTGAACACCAGGCAAGCTGCAGAATTCTGGATAAGTTGCAGGGGTTTGATGGCACACGTGGAGAGCCCAGCCAACAGCGAGTTGCAGTACTCCAGACAGAAGATGATAAGTGCCTGGATTAGGACCTACACCGCTTCCTGTGTGAAGTATGGTCATACTCTATGGATGTTTTAGAGCATGGACCTGCAGTCACTGCTTTGATGTTTGCAGAGAATGACAGGGGTGTTGTCCAGGTTCACGCCAAGGTACTTTGCACTCTGGGATGGAGAGTCTTGGAGCAGGAAAGTCTTCCCCGGTAGGAAGAGCAGCTACATCTTGTCAAGTTTGAGCTTGAAGTGGTGGGCCGACATCTAAGCAGAGATGCGTGTTGCCATTTGGGTGTCACAAGGGGAAGGAGAAAAGCAGTTGTGTCATCCACATAGCAATGTTAGGAGACACCATGTGAGGATATAATGGAGCCGAGTGACTTGGTGTATAGAGAGAAGAGGAGAGGGCCTAGAACTAAGCCCTGGAGTACACCAGTGGTGAGAGTATCTGGTACAGACACAGATCCTCTCCATGTCACCTGGTAGGAGCAGCATACCATTTAGGATGCTATCCAAGAGTGTTCAGAGCCTGAGACTCCCAGTCCTGAGGGGGTAGACAGGAGGATCTGATGGTTCACGTGGCGAAGGCAACAGATAGATCTATGAGGATGAGAACATTTTTGCTCAGCTGCCCGCAGCCCTGTTCTGTAAACTCTCAATGAGTCCCTCAGCCACGGAGCAGGAGAGGAGGGCCGAGCCGTCCAGGAAGAAAGGAGACAGTGATAGTCAAAGGTAGCCACTAGGCTACCCGGGGCGGAGAGAGAGAGAGAGTGACGATTGCGTCAGACATAAAAGGAAACAAAGTAGTGATCAGAGACCTGGAGGTGGGTTGCAGTGAGATTAGTAGGTGAGCAACCTCTCGTAAAGGTGAGGCCAAGCGTATGGCCTGCCGTGTGAGTGGGAGGGGACTGGGAAAAGGTGAGGTTAAGCGTATGGCCTGCCTTGTGAGTGGGAGGGGACTGGGAAAAGGTGAGGTTAAGCGTATGGCCTGCCGTGTGAATGGGAAAGGACTGGGAAAAGGTGAGGTTAAAAGTATGGCCTGCCTTGTGAGTGGGAAAGAACTGGGAAAAGGTGAGGCCAAGCGTATGGCCTGCCTTGTGAATGGGAAAGAACTGGGAAAAGGTGAGGCCAAAAGAAGCAAGGAGGGGAAGGAAAGATTTGGAAATAAATTAATTGAAGGCAGATGTCAGGAGGTTGAAGTCGCCAAGTACAAAGAGCGGTGAGCCATCGCCAGGAAATGAGCTTATCAAGGTATCAAGTTCATTGAAGAACTCTCCAAGGGCACCTTGTGGGCGATATGACGATAATGTTAAACTTGAGTGGACAAGTGACAGTGACAGCATGGAATTAAAATGAGGAGATGGACAGGTGAGAGGGAGAAAATAGAAAATCTCCACTTAAGAGAAATTAGTAGCCCTGTGCCACCACCGCGATGACCAGATGCTCTCAGACTATGAAAGAAAACGTAGTCAGATGGAGAGAGTAGCTGGAGTAGCAGTGTTCTCTGGGGTTGTCCATGTCTCCATCAAGGCCAAAATGTCAAGGGACTGAAGGGTAGCATAGGCTGAGATAAACTCAGCATTCTTGACCACAGATTGGCAGTTTCAAACGCTACTTGGGGCCTCATTTATAAATAATAAGGCACAAATCTAAAAATGATATTGCCACAAGTGCCAAATACAACAGGTATTACAGGGAAATGCTTACTTACAAGCCCTTAACCTCTCTAGGATAGGGGACGCTAGCGTCTCACTTGGCCAAAAGCCAGGGAAAATGCAGCGCGCCAAATTCAAATAAAATTATATAAAAATCAAACTTTCGTTAAATCACACATGTAAGATACTCAATTAAAGCTACACTCATTGTGAATCCAGCCAACATGTCAGATTTTTAAAAGGCTTTTCGGGGAAAGCATAAGAAGCTATTATCTGATGATAGCACAACAGTAAACATGAGAGTAGCGTATTTCAACCCTACAGGCGCTACACAAAACGCAGAAATAAAATATAAATCATGCTTTAATTTGACAAGCTTCTTTTGTTGGCACTCCAATATGTCCCATAAACATCACAATTGGTCCTTTTGTTCGATTAATTCCGTCCATATATATCCAAAATGTCAATTTCTTTGGCGCGTTTGATCCAGAAAAAAACAGCTTCCAATTTGCTTAACGTCACTACAAAATATCTCAAAATTTACCTGTAAACTTTGCCAAAACATTTCAAACTACTTTTGTAATACAACTTTAGGTATTTTTAAACGTCAATAATCGATCAAATTGAAGACGGGTCTATCTGTGTTCAATACAGGAAGACAACAAACCAACGCTACTTTTCAAGTCTTGAGCAACTCTCAACAGTGTTACCCAGTTCCTAGATAACCTCAACCAAATTCCAAAGACTGGTGACATCCAGTGGAAGCAGTAGGAACTGCAAACAAGTGCCTAAGAAATATCGTTTCCCCATGAGAACTCACTGAACAGACAGAGATCTAAAAAAAAAATCTGAATGGTTAGTCCTCAGGGTTTTGCCTGCTACATCAGTTCTGTTATACTCACAGACAAGATTCAAACAGTTTTAGAAACTTCAGTGATTTCTATCCAAATCTACTAGTAATATGCATATCTTATATTCTTGGCATGAGTAGCAGGAAGTTGAAATTGGGCACGCCATTTATCCAAAAGTGAAAATGCTGCCCCCTATACCTTAAGTTAACCAACAATGCAGTTAAGAATTTTTTTGTTAATTAAGTTAAAAAAAAATAGATAAGTAAGAAAAATAACAGAAACGTAAGTTACAAATAACGCAAAAAAACACACAATAGCACAATTGGTTAGGGTACTGTAAAATGGCAGCCATCTCCTCCGGCGCCATTATCTATCTTTGCGTAAACCATGCGTGGGATCATTTCCAGGCAAAGTGTGAGATTTATCAATATGAACGTTTGCTTGAGAGTGTGTGTAAATGTATGCACAGCCATGACCATGCTTTCGCACAAGTGGTGGAATAAGGGAACTGCTTGACAAGCATAGCATTGGGAAAATATATGTTGAAGGGAGGGGGTACTGTCACGTCTACTGGCGCTCCACGTCGCCAGTTTACTCATTATTCCGCACACCTGCCAACATCGTTACGCGCACCTGCGCCTCATGAGACTCACCTGGACTCCATCACCTTCCTGATTGCCTCCCCTATATCTGTCAGTCCCTTTGGTTCTTTCCACAGGCGTTATTGATTCTGTTTCTGTGTTTCATGTCTGTGCGCTACTCGTGTTTCTTGTTTTGTTCCATGTTCAGCTATTTGTTACATTTACTCCCTGTACTTGCTTCCCGAGTCTTTGCGTATATGTTACAGGCTGGGCCAGTCAAAGACATTCAGAGACTTGTCCCGAAGATACTCCTGCGTTGTCTTGGCTGTGTGCTTAGGGTCGTTGTCCTGTTGGAAGGTGAATGTTCGGTTCGGCCCAGTCTGAGGTCCTGAGTGCTCTGGAGCAGGTTTTCATTAAGGATCTCTGTACTTTGCTCCATTCATCTTTCCCTCGATCCTGACTAGTCTTCCAGTCCCTCCCGCTGAAAAACATCCCCACAGCATGATGCTGCCACCACCATGGTTCATCGTAAGGCTGGTATTGGCCAGGTGATGAGCGGTGCCTGGTTTCCTCCAGACGTGACGCTTGGCATACAGACCAAATAATATTTTTCTCGTGGTCTGAGAGTCCTTTCAGTGCCATTTGGAAACTCCAAGTGGGCTGTCATGTTCCTTTTACTGAGGAGTGGCTTCCGTCTGGCAACTGTACCTTAAAGGCTCCCGAGTGGTGCAGTGGTCTAAGACACTGGAACTCAGTGCTTGAGGCATCATTACAGACACCCTGGTTCAAATCCAGTCCCATAGGGCGGTGCACAATTGGCCCAGCGTCATCTGGGTTTGGCTTGTGTGAGCGGTCATTGTAAATAAGAATTTGTTCTTAACCTGTCTAGGGTATGTCCCATCTGGCCAACATCCAGTGAGGTTGCAGAGCACCAAATTCAATTACAGAAATGCTCATTATAAAAATTATAAAAACAAAACATATTTTCCATAGGTTTAAAGATTAACTTCTTGTTAAACCAACCACAGTGTCATATTTATAAAATGCTTTGCGGTGAAAGCATACCTTGCCCAGAACATAGCCCAGTTGACAAATTATTACAAACAGTAACCAGCCAAGCAGAAGCGTTGCAAAACTCAGAAATAGAGATAAAATTAATCCCTTACCGTTGATGATCTTCATATGGTGGCAATCAGAAGACATTAATTTACTCAATAAATGTTCCTTTTGTTCGATGAAGTCTCTTTATATCAAAAAATCTCAGTTTTGCGCGTTTTCTCCAGTAATCCACAGGCTCAAACTCAGTCAAAACAATCAGACAAAAACTCCAAATTGTATCCGTAAAGTTCATAGAAACATGTCAAACAATGTTTATATTCAATCCTCAGGTTGTTTTTTAGCCTAAATTATCTATAATATTTCAACCGGACAATAACGTCGCCAATATAAAAGGTAAACAAGAAATGCACATGTGCCTGAAAAAAACTCTGCGTCCAGTTAGGGTCCACTCGTTCAGACTGGTCTTACTCCCTCATTTATAAGAATACAAGCCTGAAACGATTTCTAAAGACTGTTGACATCTAGTGGAAGGCATAGGAAATGCAAATGGAGTCCTAAGTCAATGGATACTGTAATGGCATTGAATAGAAAACTACTAAACCACACATAAAAATACTTCCTGGATGGATTTTTCTCAGGTTTTCACCTGCTAAATCAGTTCTATTATACTCACAGACACTATTTTAACAGTTTTGGAAACTTTAGAGTGTTTTCTATACAAATATACCAGTTATATGCATATCTTATCTTCTGGGTCCGAGTAGCAGGCCGTTTAATTTGGGCATGCTTTTCATCCAAAATTCCAAATGCTGCCCCCTACCCGAGAGAGGTTAACTGACTTGCCTAGTTAAATAAAGGTTCAATTTAAAATAAACATTAAAACATGTAAAGGCCTGATTGGTGGAGTGCTGCAGAGATGGTTGTCCTTCTGGAAGGTTCTCCCATTTCCAAAGAGGAACTCTGGACCTCTGTCAGAGTGACCATTGAGGTTTTTGGTCACCTCCCCTCCCCCGATTGCTCAGTTTGGCCGGGCGGCCAGCTCTAGGAAGAGTCTTGGTGGATCCAAACTTGTTTCATTTTAGAATGATGGAGGCCACTGTGTTTTGGGGTATCTTCAATGCTGCAGAAATGTTTTAGTACCCTTCCCCAGATCTGTGCCTCGACTCAATCCTGTCTCGGAGCTCTGTGGAAAAAGTGAAGGCGTCAGAATAAAAAATAAAAAAAAACTTTATTTGACTAGTCAAGAACAAATTCTTATTTACTATGACGGCCTACTGGGGAACAGTTGGTTAACTGCCTAGTTCAGAATGACAGATTTTTACCTCGTCAGCTCAGGGATTCAATCCAGCAACCTTTTGGTTACTGGCCCAACACTCTAACCACTAGGCTACCTGCCACCAGTATGAGTGCACTATATCTTGACATGCTATCAATATCATATAATTTGACCACATCAGTGCATTTGTTACGATAATAATTCATATCAAGTACAGTAGTTTGTTAAATAAAAGGCATATCTGAAAGTGAAACCATTGTTGACATACTATAAAAGACTGAGGTAATGGAAATCGAAAAAGGGATGTCTGATCTTGCTCTGTTGAAAGATTTGGCCCATGCTGCATTTCGCAGAGAGAACAGATTGGCTCATCAGATATCGTTTCCCAAAACCAATTTCATAGGATTTTTGCAAAGATTTGAGACCTACTTTAAAAAGGAAACACATGCCATTCCGGTGCACAACCATGTGCTATCCGTCTTGGGGTTTTTGGCAACGGGCACTTTTCAACAGGAGCTTGCCGATCGGAATCTCACAGCCCTCCATGAGCCAAAACAAACAGTAACATACAATTTCAATACAAGATTGCACAACAGATTGAAGTCAAGAGGGGTTTCTTTGACATGATGCCATCAATGAATTCCCAAATGCGAATAGAGAAAAAGGCGGCACCCACATTGACATAAAAGAACCAGCACAAAAGGATTTAAACTATGTGAACAGACAAGTATTCCCCTCTTAATGTACAGGTGACAGGTTAAGTGATGGTCAAAAGATGCTACTGAATGTGAGTTCCACCTGGACACCACAACTCCTTCATTCTGCAGAACAATAGTTGGCCTATATGCCTACAGGAGGGAGCTGTTGAGGACGGATGGCTTATTGGTCTGTGTTGTCTAATCATTTGAAGTAACTTGAATTGTCCTAATAGTCCTCTCTTTGTAGCTCTGTTTCTCTTTTTACTGGTCACAACTGAGCGAACCAAATTAAACAATATGGTTGTACTCAACCTCTGACACGAGCACCTCTATTTCAGTCTCAGAAACATGTTTTTTTAATTAGTTGTGCCATTGTATGTCATGGTTATGGCATTGTATATTCCCTATGGGTTGAAGGGATGAATTGACCATATAAGGTTAATTAGGGGCGTTTCGAAATGCAAATCGCCAAGGTTCTGCATGAGCACTGAGGCTGAGAACAATTGGTATTCATCAATGTTTATCTCCTACCGGTGTGTGTAACTCTCATAGGAGTGTTTGATAAAACACACTTTTTCTATGCATACAGACATTATAAATTCTGTTTGTATGTAGTATTTTAGAATAGTTTCTACTCAATATTGATAAATGAAGCCCCAGGAATTCCAAATGTTGTGCGTGCAGGGTACACTAAATTAAAAGAGTTGCAGCCAAGGATTGGGGAGTGTCTGTAAAGCCTCAAGGGAGAGGAGCGAACAGGTATAGAAAAACCACACATGGCTGCCAATGCTGCAAAAGAGAAAAAATGAGATCATCAGAAAATAACTAGGTAAGATACTCAAGTGAGACAGTGGTGTGAAGCTCTCCTTCCTTTCTCGAACGACTCCTCAGAACGACTCCTCCCCAGAACCATCTTTGTTTTGGCGGTGGCCTTAGTTTTGCCTACGAGACCGCCGTTGACAGCTGAGAAAACAAGGGAGACTGAAGTACTAACACCAATTGACCATTGCCTTGCAGAGGTGAAGAGCACACCTCCTTGTACTAATTGCTGATTGCCTCGGAGAGGAGAAACCACCCTCCCCTCCAATACAGCCACTGATTACCAAGATAACAACAGTTGCAAATTGCCCTGCCCCTTAATCCTGGTTGATGTGTCAACAATCATCTGCAAGTTAATGGCAGTCAGCAGTTCACATACCAAGAAGGCTACTGGGAAGACAGGCAGCACTTAAAGTAGATGACCCTAGCTAGCAAAAAGATAGATAAAGACTAGCTATAGAATGATGATAATGATTATGATGATGAGCATGGTGATGGTGGATATTTCTGATGAAGAAGACATTTTCATTTAAGAACAAAAAAAAAGCTCTGAAACACCTTACCATGGTGTACGTTACTGTTCACAAATGTCACGAACAAGCTAGAAAACAGTGTTGATGCTGAGAATAGAGTCTAACCCTGTTTGTGTTTACAAGGGTTCATATTTTTGTGGGTATTATTTCATTGTGTGTGCATATGCATGCTTCCATCCGTGTGTGTGTGTGTGTGTGTGTGTGTGTGTGTGTGTGTGTGTGTGTGTGTGTGTGTGTGTGTGTGTGTGTGTGTGTGTGTGTGTGTGTGTGTGTGTTTCTGACCGTTCTGGAGTCCTATGGTGTCTACACAGCGGGATCTGTAAACACAAGCAGTCCTTCCTCCGTTCCATGTCCCTAATGAGCCTTAAAACGCTACAACTTTCCCCCACCAAATCTGTGTTTACATTGTTAGGACTGATAAATGGCAAAACTGTACGGCAAATTGCCGTGATTTGTCTGGGAGAAGAGAAACACATTTGCTGCATGGCTTGCCTCTAATTGTGAATAAAACAGAAAGGCAGCAAATATCAAATGACATAAAAGTGAAGAGCAGCATGTAGTCAAAGACAACAGTGTTTTCCTTCTCTCCTGGGGTTCTGTTCCATCATAAACTATTAGATAGAAGACATCTTATCTAGCGCACATTGTACTAAATCATCAATCCATTATAGTAACCACTAGTACATTATGCAGTGTTCAGAGCTACGCTGCTGGACCACTACTAGATAAAGGAGATGGTTACACACAGAACACAAAGAACACACGGAACACATGGAACACACGGAACACATGGAACACACGGAACACATGGAACACACGGAACACATGGAGGGGAGAGTTATTTCTCATTGCTATTTCGGTTGCTCCTCCTTATTAAGTCAAGACATGGAAAAGAGCTCCCGCGTCTTGTAACATGAATGAACTTTAGGAATATTTTTGCCAGGAGAAAAGGAGTGAGAGGGAGGAAGGGGGTAGAGAAGGGCTTGAGGGCTCTTGCCGGGAATGAACTTTATTCATATTTTTGTCAGGGGATAAATATAATATGGAGTGAGAGGGAGGAGGAGGGCGAGGAAGGGCTCTTGCCCAGATGCGCTGGCATTAAGAATTCAAGCCTTATTGTAACATTTGGGGTCAAGTCATGCCCAGGCTCCAGAGAGAACAGTGAAATATCAGGCTTTCACACCCATAAATCATTTGTCTCGCCCTCGGGAGGGAGGGAGGGGGAGGGAGGGAGGGAGGGAGGGAGGGAGGGAGGGAGAGAGAGAGAGAGAGAGAGAGAGAGAGAGAGAGAGAGAGAGAGATAAGGCCAGAGAGAGAGAGAAATGAGAGAGAAATGAGAAAGAGAGAGAGAGAGAGAGAGAGAGAGAGAGAGAGAGAGAGAGAGAGAGAGAGAGAGAGAGAGAGAGAGAGAGAGAGAGAGAGAGAGAGAGAGAGAGAGAGAGACTCTAGGGAGAGAGGAAATTAGAAAGAGAGAAAGAGAGAGGGAGGAGAGAGGGACAGGGAGAAGCTAAAGAGAACACTCCTATTCCTAGCTAGACTGCTGGCTGCAGCCTAATGATACTGAAGCAAAGAGAAGGAGATATTGTATCCCAGAGATAAGGCCATGAGTCTTATTACTCGTCAGACTGTGTTTCAGCACCGGGGACGACGTGTTAATCAATTAATGTGTGAAGCCACTGTGTCATTCCATGACACGTTTTCATATTTCACTCCCCAGGCTCTGTCACACACACACACACACGGTCTCACACACATCTACACACACACACGCATGCAAGCAGAGGAAGGCTGAGAGAGCTGAAAAGAGCTGACAAGGGCTAATCTGATATGTCGCTCTTTGAAAGGGCATCAGTGATCAGTCTGAACCAAGGAACGTCTTGGTTTGATGTAGGCTGCTTAAACAAAACCTTTCATAGGGATTCAAGAGTTGACTCGTGTGTGTGTGTGTGTACATCACAGCCTTTGTTTGATAGCAACATCAAAGTTGATATCAAACTGACCTTTCAATTGAACCACTCCTATTCCTAGCTAGCCTGACTCCTCACGCTGAACTCTCCCACTGCTCTATTCCTAGCTAGCCTGACTCCTCACGCTGAACTCTCCCACTGCTCTATTCCTAGCTTGCCTGACTCCTCACGCTGAACACTCCCACTGCTCTATTCCTAGCTAGCCTGACTCCTCACGCTGAACACTCCCACTGCTCTATTCCTAGCTAGCCTGACTCCTCACGCTGAACTTTCCCACTGCTCTATTCCTAGCTAGCCTGACTCCTCACGCTGAACACTCCCACTGCTCTATTCCTAGCTAGCCTGACTCCTCACGCTGAACACTCCCACTGCTCTATTCCTAGCTAGCCTGACTCCTCACGCTGAACACTCCCACTGCTCTATTCCTAGCTGAGCCTGACTCCTCACGCTGAACTCTCCCACTGCTCTATTCCTAGCTAGCCTGACTCCACGCTGAAC
The DNA here is from genome assembly GCF_023373465.1 of Oncorhynchus keta. Lineage (NCBI taxonomy): Eukaryota > Metazoa > Chordata > Actinopteri > Salmoniformes > Salmonidae > Oncorhynchus > Oncorhynchus keta. The sequence goes on along the minus strand of NC_068440.1, from coordinate 33,905,987 downwards.
ACTCACTGCTGAACACTCCCACTGCTCTATTCCTAGCTAGCCTGACTCCTCACGCTGAACACTCCCACTGCTCTATTCCTAGCTAGCCTGACTCCTCACGCTGAACTCTCCCACTGCTCTATTCCTAGCTAGCCTGACTCCTCACGCTGAACACTCCCACTGCTCTATTCCTAGCTAGCCTGACTCCTCACGCTGAACACTCCCACTGCTCTATTCCTAGCTAGCCTGACTCCTCACGCTGAACACTCCCACTGCTCTATTCCTAGCTAGCCTGACTCCTCACGCTGAACACTCCCACTGCTCTATTCCTAGCTAGCCTGACTCCTCACGCTGAACACTCCCACTGCTCTATTCCTAGCTAGCCTGACTCCTCACGCTGAACACTCCCACTGCTCTATTCCTAGCTAGCCTGACTCCTCACGCTGAACACTCCCACTGCTCTATTCCTAGCTAGCCTGACTCCTCACGCTGAACACTCCCACTGCTCTATTCCTAGCTAGCCTGACTCCTCACGCTGAACACTCCCACTGCTCTATTCCTAGCTAGCCTGACTCCTCACGCTGAACACTCCCACTGCTCTATTCCTAGCTAGCCAGACTCCTCACGCTGAACTCTCCCACTGCTCTATTCCTAGCTAGCCTGACTCCTCACGCTGAACACTCCCACTGCTCTATTCCTAGCTAGCCTGACTCCTCACGTTTGAAGCCCAATTATTTTTTATAGGCCTCTGAGACTAGTGTGAATATAAGAATATATGATACTCTTTATGCCATTGTTACTATAACTACATAGATCCTAACTATGGTGTGTGTGTGTGTGCTGTGTTTCTCTACTCCTGCGCCTATTGATAATGCAGGTGCACTCAGTTGTCTCTCTACTCTAACACAGGTGGGCAGCATGGTGGCGTTCCAGTGCCAGCTGGGTCATCTGCTCCAGGGCTCCACCACCCGGCTCTGCCAGGCTGACCTTACCTGGAGCGGCTCCCAGCCAGAGTGTATCCGTGAGTCACATCACACCCCCTACTGCAGTGGTTCTGATGATGTCACGGGTATCAGAGGGTATAGCTACAGCCAATATTGTGACTGGGTCATAGAGGGACAGTAATGGGAGGGGGTGGTTCTCAAACCTCTCCTGGGGACCCTCAGACATTTTCACAATGTTGTTGTAGCCCTGAACTAACTCATCTGATTCACCTAGTCAAGGGCTTGATGATTAGTTGACAAGTTGAATCAGGAGTGCTAGCTGTGGAATCAATCAAATACATGGAATGGTCCCCAGAAGAGGTTTGAGAACCACCCCCAACTGTCCCTCTGTGGTGCCCAGTCACAACAACTGCTGTAGCTATACCCTCTGATGCCCACGATGACATCATCATAGGAAAAGCCCCCATGATATAATTGCATTTATATGGTCAGCTCATATTTCTATGATAAACCCATTCTAGGATTTCAGTTCTATGGTAAACCCATTCTAAGATTGTAGTTTTATGGTCCCGCCATTCTAGGATTCAATTTCTATGATAAACCCATTCTAGGATTTTAGTTCTATGGTCAACCCATTCTAGGATTATGTTTCTATGGTCAAACCCATCCTAGGATTATGTTTCTATGGTCAAACCCATTATAGGATTCTGTCTCTATGGTCAACCCATTCTAAGATTATATCTCTATGGTCAACCCATTCTTAGATTCTATTTCTATAATCAACCCAATCTAAGATAATTTTTCTATGGTCAACCAGTTCTTGGATTCTATTTCTATGGTCAACCTATTCTAGGATTCTGTTTCTATAGTCAGTCCATCCCCGACTCTTGCTAGGGACCTCCATGATATCCGTCACTTCTGGCTATTCTCACTGACATCACTCTGACCGTGACATGTCACCCTGACCATATCACCGTGTTCATCTGTAAAATAAACACATCTTAGGACCCACTGACAATTTTTTACACATTAGCCACAAAGAGTAAGAAGAGGGAGAGAGGGAGATGTGATGTGGTCCTAACTACACTAGTTTGTCATGGTTGTGCCGTACTGATGCTCAGAAAGTGTGGCTTGTACTGTACATCTTTGAGAATTATACCGTACATCTGTTATGTCAGGCACAGGAGTCATGCAGGTGTTTTTCAAAAAGTTTTACTTGCATAATAGCAGTTGGCTGTTTCCTAGGTAACAAGGATCTTAGAAGGATCATGGCACAACTATCTCCGTTAGCGCCTGCTACCGAACCAAAGGGCTTCATTAGTTTTTCAATGATAAAGTAGAGCACTCTGCCAAGCTTCAAGGTCATATTTAATAACTGCTACTTTGAAAATTAATTCACATTATTGGAAACAGCAAGGATCATTTTCTACTCTCACCGTCACAGCAGGTGAGCTGATATATCAGAGGGGAAGGATGTTTCTCATGAAGAGATAATCTTTATGGAGGTAGATTCAGAGACCCAGCCTAGCGGGAGAGACCCTAACCTTCACATCGGCTCCCTCCCAAATGTCCCACATCCCCTGTATCGGGCACTACTTTTGATCAGGGACCATAGGAGAATGTAGTTCACAATATAGGGTGCCGTTTGGAGGCAACCATCCACACGAATCGTCAGTCAGCCCCCCTCAGGGTAGTCTTATCCACTCAGCTACCTCCATGGGGATAGGGTGAGGCAGGGTAAAGTGGGGTGAGATGGGGGGGGGTACAGAGGGGATGGTGGTCTCTTTTTCTCTTTCTCTCTCACACTCTCTCTCTCACTCACACTCTCTCTCTCTGTGTCTCTCTGTGTCACCTATCCCAGGAGTGTTAATGTCCCCATCCAGGCAGGGAGGAGAGAAAGGCGAACCCTGGTCTTATCTCCCCATACAGCCTGTCTCCATCCCTCTCCACTCACACATACTCACACATACACGTCACTCCCACGTCACACCATGGCAAAGCACCCACCCACCCCTCCATCTAGCAGTATAACAATATAGCACAGTAGTAGTATAAGGATATAGCACGTAGTAGTATGAGGAAATGGTGTTAAAATATGATTTATATACACTAATTAAGTATAGGCTTACCGCAATATTAATGTATTGTATGAGAAAATGATTGGAATACAGATATAATTTCCAGTCAAATGGAAAAGAAATGCCAGTGGTGGCAGTGGATGCACGCTCTCTGTCTGCCCAGCCAAGGAAAGATAGAATCAAAGAGCCCAGCTAGCATATTTGGTTCCTTGGAAGTTGTGAGAACGTATGTATTTGGTTTCCGATTAGGTTCTAGAAACGAAGCCATAAGTTTCCTGACTGGTAAAATGTTTTTTTTTTTATGTCCTGAGAACGAATGTGAAAACGTACATTTTTAGGTTGCAGGGAGTTTCTGAGAATGTTGTATTATTACTTTGGCGTCAGTGAGATTCAAACCTATGATCTTCTGTTCTCTGTCCATGGAATTAGTCCTCTGTGCCACCAGGATGGAGCTAGCATGCCATGTTTTTATATGTTAGTCTATTCAAACAGATCCCATTTCAAACAATGGGGAAACAAGCACTCATTAAGATCAGGTGTTGCCAATTAGTGGACTTGGCCAACACACTTAACAAGATAGAAGATATAGTTTTGTTGATGCTGAGAACTGAACGATGTGAGAACATGAATTAAGTAGAACCACAAAGAAACCTGTAGGAAACGTAAGGCTGAAGTTCTGAAATTCCCACAGAAGAACGCTGTATCTTAACGTTCTCTGAACTATTTGAGAACATTCCCAATGTCAAACCAGTTCGAGAACAT
>NC_068440.1:33879724-33897224 GCF_023373465.1 Oncorhynchus keta | reverse complement strand
CATGCTTATTTCTGGGTTTCTCACTTCATCTTGTTTCTTCTTACCAGATACCTTTTATACTTTTATTACCAAAAACATAATGAGAGGAAAGCTTTGCAAGTAAGCCTGTCATTGTACTATGTAGACTTCGCTGTATCCTGTGAACATCCGTAGGACAAATCAACTGTGATTTTCTATCATTTGTACAAGATGTCATGCTTGACCTTTACATTCCAGGACACACCATATGCATTTATTATCCAGATTAACCACATCCAGACATTTAGAAATTCCACATACAGAACTCTAAATGGAACTGACAATAGAACTCATAATTCAACCCCAAGGAGTTAAATTGCATTATCTCTTGATGTGTGTTGCTGATGTACCTCAATACATGATTAGAAGTCCCCACATGGGGAAGTTGATGTGACATAATGGGACTAATGCTGTTTCCTATAGCTGGGTCCAAACTCTCGGAGAAGCCCATCAAGCCAGTGGTAGGGACACCCAGTCCCAAGCTGAACGGTGAGTGCCTGACTGAAGTGTCATCACCACACACACACACACACACACACACACCATTACAGCAACGTCAAAAAGAGCAGTGTTCTGATTACAAAATACTACTCTGATGCCGGTACTGTAAAGTGCAGCTAGCAATCACAACAGAATGAATATGAACAGCTTCATCTGGCCTCGCAGAGGGCGAGGGCTTCGCTAATAGCACCTCAGAAGGACTGGTGTCCTTAATTCAATCTTGAGTGCCCCTCTTGAGGGACTAGAAGTTAATGAAGAGTGGAAAGAGTAAGTCTGACGGTAAAACGTCCCAGCAGCACAGGCCTGACAGGCCTCTCTCTCGTTCTCTCTCTCTTTGTCTTATACTCTCTCTCTCTCTCTCACGGAGTAATCTGTGGTGTAGTGATATAGCAGTCCAACCATCCCAAAGTTTCCACTGCCTTCAAAACAAGTTTAACACTTATCAACTTGGAGAGGGACTAAGTTTTTTAAAAGCTTGGAGGTAATTTACTAAGTTTGACATACTCTGAGTATCACGTTTTAGGGGAAACCCAGATGCAGACAGTGTCGAAGTAACAACAGTTTATTACTAGAACAGGGGGCAGGCAAAACGACAGGTAGGCAGAGGTCAGGAATCCAGATCAGATTCAAAAGGTACAGAACGGCCGGCAGGCTCAGGGTCAGGGCAGGCAGAGGTCAGGAATCCAGATCAGATTCAAAAGGTACAGAACGGCCGGCAGGCTCAGGGTCAGGGCAGGCAGAGGTCAGGAATCCAGATCAGATTCAAAAGGTACAGAACGGCCGGCAGGCTCAGGGTCAGGGCAGGCAGAGGTCAGGAATCCAGATCAGATTCAAAAGGTACAGAACGGCCGGCAGGCTCAGGGTCAGGGCAGGCAGAGGTCAGGAATCCAGATCAGATTCAAAAGGTACAGAACGGCCGGCAGGCTCAGGGTCAGGGCAGGCAGAGGTCAGGAATCCAGATCAGATTCAAAAGGTACAGAACGGCCGGCAGGCTCAGGGTCAGGGCAGGCAGAGGTCAGGAATCCAGATCAGATTCAAAAGTTACAGGACGGCAGGCAGGCTCAGGGTCAGGGCGGGTAGGCTCAGGGCAGGTAGGCTCAGGGTCAGGGCGGGTAGGCTCAGGGTCAGGGCAGGCAGAGGTCAATAATCCAGGGTGGTGTGACAAGGTAAAGGACGGCAGGCAGGCTCAGGGCAGGCAGAATGGTCAAAACCGGGAAAAGTAGATAACAGGAACTAGAAACAGACAGGAGCAAGGAGGAAAACGCTGGTAGGCTTGATGGACAAAACAGAGAACAGACAGACAGAGAACACAGGTATAAAAATGGGAATAATGGTGGAAGACTGGCAACACCTGGAGGGGGGTGGAAACAAGCACAAAGTGAAACAGATCAGGGTGTGACACTGAGGGTGAAAGGTCCCAGGGCCCTGTGTCTGTGAACACTAGTAGTATTTGATCAATCATGATGAATCCTATACACTTACAAACAGTGGAATATAAAGTGACAGTATGACTTAACCAAGGTCCTATTTTTCTGTTTTCCTCTTATTTCTTAAAATATTTGTTCAGTTTTATTGAAGGAATGGAAATGAAAAGGGAAGACAGTGCGAAGACCGGTGGGGCCAGGATTCGATCCCACGCAGGCAACGGGATGGCATGTGGACTTAACCGCTTGAACAACCTCAGGCATAACCAAGGCCCTCTAATAATCAATATTGTCTATGCTCTGTTTCAGTTCCTGATGACGTCTTTGCTCCTAACTATATATGGAAGGGTTCATACAACTACAAGGGAAGAAAACAACCAATGACTCTGAGTATCACGAGCTTTAACACCACCACGGGAAGGGTTAACGTCTCCTTGACCAATAGCAACATGGAACTGCTGCTTTCGGGTACGACATTTGCATTTTACGCTATATTACACAGAGAGGACACGCTAGGGAAGGTCCCTAGCCACTCCTTGAACACACACACACACACACACACACAGATTCACACACACACATAGCATGTAATCGTGTCGTCACTGGAGTAAAATGGAGCCGGCGTTTCAGATGCAGAGTTTCTCTCCCACAATATGCATGTGACTAGAAACGAGTGTTACTAAACATAGCTGACATCGTTTGATTGGTCGGGCCTTAATGTCAGACGGTATCCATTTAGGACTGTATCTACTTGGTGGGAAATTAAATGATGTTGTTTATTTGCCTGTGTGGAGGACATTTGCTAATATTTGAAATGGGCATTTATGGTCTGTCTGATCTGAGAACATGTTTTGTGTTGAGGTGTTGTGATTTTGCAATGTGCTGTAATTGATTTGAAAGCTATGACTCATTTATTTCATATTCATTTTTGGGGGGTGTTTTCGCATCGCCCCTTAATATAATATTTATTCTGTCCCTTAATGTACCTTCATTAGTGGAGCCTAATGGATGTGTAAAACTACCCCCCCCACATTTCTCTTAAATGAAATATTAATCTGATCTGACAAATCTTTCACGGATTTACCATAACTATCTGGAGAGAAAAGTCCCCTTCTCCTCTTTCCCTCTCACTCCTTTCCTCTCACTCCTTCTCCTCTTTCCCTTCACTCCTTTCCTCGCACTCCTTCCCCTCACTCCTTCTCCTCTTCCTCCCTCACTCCTTCCCCCCTGACTCCTTTCCCCATCACTCCTTCCCTCGAACTCCTTCCCCCCTGACTCCTTCCCCTCTCTCTTTCCCCCTCACTCCTTCCCCCTCACTCCTTTCCCCCTGACTCCTTCCCCTCTCTTCTTCTCCCCTCACTCCTTCCCCCTTCACTCCTTCCCCCTCTCTTCTTCTCCCCTCACTCCTTCCCCCTCTCTTCTTCTACCCTCACTCCTTCCCCCTCACCCCTTCCCCCTCACCCCTTCCCCCCTCACTCCTCACTCCTTCACTCCTTCCCCCTCTCTTCTTCTCCCCTCACTCCTTCCCCCTCACTCTTCCCCCCTTTCTTCTTCCCCTCATTTACTTGTACCCTCACTCCTTCCCTCTCACACCTTCCCCCTTCACTCCTCCCCCCTCTCTTCTTCTCCCCTCACTCCTTCCCCCCTCACTCCTTCCCCCTCTCTTCTTCTACCCTCACTCCTTCCCCCTCACCCCTTCACCCTTCCCCCACCTTCCCCCTTCACCCTCTCTTCTTCTCCCCTCACTCCTTCCCCCTCACCCCTTCCCCCTTCACTCCTTCCCCCTCTCTTCTTCTCCCCTCACTCCTTCCCCTCTTCTTCCCCCTCCCCCCTCTTCTTCCCCCTCACTCCTTCCCTCTCTTCTCCCCCTCACTCCTTCCCCCTCACTCCTTTCCCCATCACTCCTTCTCCCCTCACTTCTTCCCCCTCACTCTTTGCCATCTCACTCCTTCCCCCTCACTCCTACTCCCTCGTTTCTCCACAGCTGCCTTTAACCTAGCTGACATGTGATTTACATCATCAAATAAATCTTCTTAATTTAAATTGGACTTTGAATTGCCCAGCAGCCGTTGCAAATTATGACACAGAAAGTTGAATGCAGCGCTACTCACTCACTGAGAAGAAATGTGTCTTGGAGATTTAGAAAGTAGAAAGATCACAAAGTAATCATACCGCTGAGGCATGGGAGGAGACCATTTTGTGTTTTTAATAACAGAGGGCCATTAGCTTATTTCACATTTAGAGAGGCCAGGCAGTGGATTGAGCATGTTAATTGAATGTGTGTTATTACTACCACTGTGTACATCAGTCTGTTTGGAGCGACAGCGCAGGGACGGGGCCTCTGATAGGCCTTAATATGGTGCTCTCTTTCTATGCCTTCGGTTGTGGGAGGCTGTTAGCAATAGAAAGTACGGTTGATGAGTGAGTGGTCTACTACAGTAAATTGCTCCATGGTTGAAGAAGATAACGCTCAGTGTTTATATCACCTCTTTTCATTTTCCACACAGACACATACAGACCAAGAGCGAGATAAGAGAGGGAGACCATCATCATTGGGTCATTATCTGTGATTGTGTCCCCTGAGTACCACAAGTTACAGTATATCAGTGTTGTGCCTTGGCCTCACATCACCCCTCCGGTCCTCCTGTGCTGTGTTGTGCTGCAGGTGTCTATAAGAGCCAGGAAGCACGGTTGATGCTGCTCATGTACCATGTGAAAACGTCCACTCACACCACGCTGGGCAAGGTCAAGGAGGAGACGTGGTCCATGGACGGTTTTGTAAGTTTACCGTTTCGTACTTACAGGAGGGGTTTGTGGAAATGAAACATTTACATGTTTGTCGTTTAGTAGCGCTTTCATCCAGAATGATTTATAGATATCTTGCTACTCATTAGACGTGGCGTATTAATGTTGAAATGGCATCTGGGAACCCAATGTAAATCAATGAGGGCGCTCTGCTGAAAAACGACAGTCCCACTTCTTGCTCAATCCAGCCGTGCACCGGGTCACCCAAACGGGTTACCAGGTGTTATTTCATGTTTATTACAAAATGGACTCAAATGCTCTCCTTGTTTTGTATTTAGTAAAAATGCAATTCTGAAAATATGGATTTCTCCTTTAGAATTCTACCCCATGGTGAAAAGTACCAAAAGGACTTGACTGACTGACAGACTGACTGACTGACTGACTACCTGACTGACTACCTGACTGATTGACTGACTGATTGACAGACTGACTGACTGATTGACTGACTGACTGACTACCTGACTGACTGACTGACTGACTGATTGATTGACAGACTGACTGATTGACTCACTGACTGACTGATCATGTCTGTCTCCCTGTATTCTCCTAGGTGTCTGCAGAACCTGACGGTGCCACCTATGTCTTTCAAGGATTCATACAGGGTAAAGACTACGGTCAGTTTGGACTGCAGAGGCTAGGTAAACATCACCACATATCCACTGTGATTTTATATCAACTTTCTCACTGTCAACAATATTGTGTCATTTCAAAACATAGAAATAAAAAGTGTATGTCAGAAATATTTGATATAGACTAAAAGGTTACTGTGAGAATATTCATGTTGTTCCTCTCCCACACAGGTCTGAACATGTCAGAGAGTAATAACTCCTCCAATCCACCTCATGGTACAAACAGTAGCTCTGTGGCCATAGCAATCCTTGTGCCTTTTTTCGCCCTGATATTTGCAGGCTTCGGGTTTTATCTTTATAAACAGAGGTAAGTGTACCTACCTACCAGCTATTATTACCTACCTACCACCAGCTATTATTACCGACCTACCACCAGCTATTATTACCAACCTACCACCAGCTAGTATTACCGATCTACCACCAGCTAGTATTACCGATCTACCACCAGCTATTATTACCGACCCGACCTACCACCAGCTAGTATTACCAACCTACCACCAGCTATTATTACTGACCTACCACCAGCTATTATTACCGATCTACCACCAGCTATTATTACCGACCGACCTAACACCAGCGAGTATTACCGACCTACCACCAGCTAGTATTACCGACCTACCACCAGCTAGTATTACCGACCTACCACCAGCTAGTATTACCTACCTACCACCAACTAGTATTACCTACCTACCACCAGCTAGTATTACCGACCTACCACCAGCTAGTATTACCTACCTACCTACCAGCTAGTATTACCTACCTACCACCAGCTATTATTACCGACCTAGCACCAGCTATTATTACCTACCTACCTACCAGCTATTATTACCGACCTACCACCAGCTATTATTACCGACCTAGCACCAGCTAGTATTACCGACCTACCACCAGCTAGTATTACCTACCTACCTACCAGCTATTATTACCTACCTACCTACCAGCTATTATTACCGACCTACCACCAGCTATTATTACCGACCTAGCACCAGCTAGTATTACCGACCTACCACCAGCTAGTATTACCTACCTACCTACCAGCTATTATTACCGACCTACCACCAGCTATTATTACCGACCTAGCACCAGCTAGTATTACCGACCTACCACCAGCTATTATTACCTACCTACCACCAGCTATTATTACCGACCTACCACCAGCTAGTATTACCAACCTACCACCAGCTAGTATTACCTATCTACCACCAGCTATTATTACCGACCCGACCTACCACCAGCTAGTATTACCGACCCGACCTACCACCAGCTAGTATTACCTACCTACCACCAGCTATTATTACTGACCTACCACCAGCTATTATTACCGACCTACCACCAGCTAGTATTACCGACCTACCACCAGCTATTATTACTGACCTACCACCAGCTATTATTACCGATCTACCACCAGCTATTATTACCTACCTAACACCAGCGAGTATTACCGACCTACCACCAGCTAGTATTACCGACCTACCACCAGCTAGTATTACCGACCTACCACCAGCTAGTATTACCTACCTACCACCAACTAGTATTACCTACCTACCACCAGCTAGTATTACTGACCTACCACCAGCTATTATTACCGATCTACCACCAGCTATTATTACCCGACCTACCACCAGCTAGTATTACCGACCTACCACCAGCTAGTATTACCGACCCGACCTACCACCAGCTAGTATTACCGACCCGACCTACCACCAGCTAGTATTACCTACCTACCACCAGCTATTATTACTGACCTACCACCAGCTATTATTACTGACCTACCACCAGCTATTATTACCGACCTACCACCAGCTAGTATTACCTACCTACCTACCTACCAGCTATTATTACCGACCCGACCTACCACCAGCTAGTATTACCTACCTACCAGCTATTATTACCGACCTACCACCAGCTAGTATTACCGACCTACCACCAGCTAGTATTACCTACCTACCTACCAGCTATTATTACCGACCCGACCTACCACCAGCTAGTATTACCTACCTACCACCAGCTAGTATTACCGACCTACCACCAGCTAGTATTACCTACCTACCTACCAGCTATTATTACCGACCCGACCTACCACCAGCTATTATTACCGACCTACCACCAGCTATTATTACCTACCTACCACCAGCTATTATTACCGACCTACCACCAGCTATTATTACCGACCTACCACCAGCTATTATTACCGACCGACCTAACACCAGCTATTATTACCGACCTACCACCAGCTAGTATTACCTACCTACCTACCAGCTATTATTACCGACCTACCACCAGCTAGTATTACCTACCTACCACCAGCTAGTATTACCTACCTACCTACCAGCTATTATTACCTACCTACCACCAGCTATTATTACCTACCTACCACCAGCTAGTATTACCTACCTACCTACCAGCTATTATTACCGACCTACCTACCACCAGCTAGTATTACCTACCTACCACCAGCTAGTATTACCTACCTACCACCAGCTAGTATTACCTACCTACCAGCAGCTAGTATTACCTACCTACCACCAGCTAGTATTACCTACCTACCACCAGCTAGTATTACCTACCTACCACCAGCTAGTATTACCTACCTACCACCAGCTAGTATTACCTACACAGTATACTGTGCTACTGTGTCAGGAGCTACAGCATTTGTGTTACCTACTGGTTGTTGTTATTCACATATAGGACCATGAACCATTCCTGTGTTCCTCCACAGGACTGCCCCTTAAACGCAATACATATTCTTAGAAAAGCTACATGTTGACTTCATACTGACTTCGTCTCTTCCACTGAGTCTGAACAATGTGTTGTTCCTTCTCTAGGACTACTCCTAAAGCCCAGTACACAGGCTGCTCCGTCCACGAGAACAACAACGGCCAGGCGGCCTTCGAGAACCCCATGTACAACACCAGCGCCAAGTCGGTGGAAGGCAAAGCTGTCCGGTTCGATCCTAACCTGAACACAGTCTGCACAATGGTATAATGAAGTCCGCTTGGCGACTGCATCGTTTTTTTCTTATTTTTGTATCGGGGTAAAAAAAAAGAACAGGAAAATGCTTTTGCGAAACGAGCGGATTTAATTGAGATTTAGACTGGCGATAAGAGATGGAAAACAGTCCAGTCTAGGTGTGTTGGCCATGGTGGAGACAGAGGTAGAAGAAACAAATCCTCTGGTACTTAAAGCACACTCTTCAGGAACTTTGACTGGTCATGTGTGTCGAGAAGGACACCTATTGGAGACTGAACTGAGAACTGAGAAACATAAAAACCCAAATCTTCACAGTGGTCGACAAGTGACTTGGAGTTCTGACGTTACCTTATTATATTGCACTCTGCGAGTGTTTCTTCTTCACAGTCGACTGGGTCTTTTTTATCAATTGAAAAGGATCTGTAAATCTTCTTCTTGCATATATGAGAAGCATTCACCACCTATATTTTTGTGCTATATATTATCACGTGGGAGGGGCCAATGGCAGTGAGATTATATGAAGCGTTTATAGAAAAGAGAAGAAGAAAATAAAATATTTCAAAAATAATTCTGTTCACAACAACAAAAAAACACAGAAGTATTTTGGGGTTAATTTTTAAAGTGTTAAATCGTTTTTTAAAACAACGGTTTTGACCGTAACTCCCTCTCCTCTAGCTTCAGTCCCACGTTCTGTGTTTTTTCCCAACTGAGCCAATCAGAAGTGTTTGAAGTACTGATGTTAACTGTGAGGTGTGGATAGAAGGGGTTTTCTGGATTATTTAACTCTTATTTGCCATTTTGGATCATGACCCAAAGATTTGAACTTTCCAGACAACATTTTCATTTGGACTTTTCATTATATTGCACTTCTTTTGTTAAGATTTTCTTTTGTTTCAATAGTTGTTGCTCTATTCGTTGATGTATCCAAGTGGGTCATTTTTACACAGTGCCTACCAAACACCATGTGAATCAGGTCTGCTGCTCTTTCCTCTTCTCCTCATCCCCCCTGTTCCTGTCTTTCACTTTTCTAATCTACGGCCTCAATCCCTCTCTCTCTTCACCTCACATGACTTTATGTGTTGCTGAACACTTAACACTGACACACCACAGCTCCATTCCACTCATTAGGTGCCGTGTTCTTTTTAGCCTTCAATCTATTTTGCCACTTAGTTTCTCCTATAAAATTTACTGCAATAAAGAATCCATACAATTCTAGGATTGGACTGTAAAATTGAACTACTATTTGCAGTACAGTACAACTGGGTACTCCTATATTAAATGCATTGAAAATATATAACAAAAAAAATAGAAAAAATGTGATTTAAAAAAGTGTTTTATAAAGAAATATATTTTTATGAACAAATTATTTGTAAAATGTATGAATCTATTATGTACATTTTCAATGCAATGTAAGATTAAAAAAGGCAAATTGCTTTTGTAAAGTGTTGTCTCTTTCTTAACTGCTATTTGTTTAGTTTAGATTAGTTATATATAGATATATATTTAAGTGATAATGCCCTCGAAGCCGTTGTTTGGAGGATATATTGGCATGGGTGTTGTTAACCGTGACAATATATCCTCTAAACACCAGCTTCACTTTTTATACAACGGTTTACCAACATACTCAAATAATGACAGTGGATTGCGCAGTCCGATGGAACGCAGTAAATAGGCATTTTAACGACAAATAAAATGTTATTGGTCAAGTACACATTTTTAGCTGATGTTATTCCAGTGCATAGATTTAGCTGGTGGTAACTTGTGGAATAGACATGGCTGGAATATGTTTTTTCTATCATTTCCCTCTGGTTACAGTTAGCCTTTGCATGGATTGGCTTCCATGATGAATATAGCCAGTTAACCAACACAATCCAAACAATCCCTCAACACAGACAGAGATCCAGAAATAGCCTTAAGCCACTGAACAAATATCTGTTGCACTAATTCTCCTTCCAATGGAGTCATTATGGCCTTGTTTGTTTGACCACACTGTCATTGTAGGCTGTATGAAAAAAAAAACAGGAATCCCTGCTGGGTATAATAGATACGTTCTTTCCTTTGCCACCGCCTAAAAGAGGGTCAGTGCTACCTGGCATCCTTGGGATGTCCCTACCCCTAAACCCTAGTCATAAACCTTACCATAAACCCTGTTAAATTTCAACTTCAATGGGGGTAGGGACGTCCCAAGGATTCCAGATAGCACAGAGCCCCTAATGAGGTAGCATGGCCGTCAGTAATACAATGTAACAGTGAGCTCTGCCCATGACAGCTGGGATTCCCACTCACTTTCTTTCTCGCTCTGTCTCTCTCATTAGTGACCAATTTCTTTCTCTTCCCTCATTACTGAGCCAATACTAGACGGCTGGGCGGGTGGGCTGATTTTCTATACAGTATACCCACACAAGAATAGGCATGTCGAACAGTGACAGTTGAATGGAGGGCTTATCTATCCATGTAGAGCATTCTAGTGTTACTATCACATTAAAGGTAAGACCCAGATGCAGACGACGTTGAAGTAACAACAGTTTATTAATCAAACAGGGGCAGGCAAAAGATGGTCAAGGGCAGGCAGAGGTCAGTAATCCAGAAAGATGGGGCAAAGGCACAGGACGGCAGGCAGGGTCAGGGTCAGGGCAGGCTGAATGCTCAACACTGGGGAAACAGGAACAATCGAGAGATAGGAGCAGAGGGAAAAACACTGGTAGGCTTGACGAATCCCCTCTCCCTCCGCCGTTCCCGTAGTCGCCCATTGATCTTGATGGTCAAGGCGATGAGGGAATCGAGATCTATCTGTAATTCCCGGGCTACAAGCTCGTCCTTGACCTCATCCGAGATTCCGTGTAGGAACATGTCGACCAGCGCTTCCGGGTTCCAGGCACTCCAAGCTGCCAACGTCCGGAAATCCACCGCATGGTCTGCCACACTGCCGGAGTCCTACCTAAGCTGGAGTAGCTTTCGGGCAACCTCACTCCCGGAGAATGGGGCATCAAAAACCTTTACTTCTCCCATGAACTCCTCCAGACTGACGCATACGGCCGGCTGTTGCTTCCATACGGCTGTAGCCCGGGCGAGCGCCCTCCTGGACTTCAGCGTGATGAGGTACGCTATCTTCGAGCGGTCCGAGGGGAAGGAGGAGGGCTGCAGCTCGATGATGAGAGAACACTGAGCTAGAAATGCCCGACAGGTGCCCGGCTCTTAATTGAAGCGTTCCGGGGGAGGTAAGCGGGGCTCACGGGAAGGCGGAGTGACCGGTGAGGCGGCACTGCTAACAGCTGAGTTACTGAGTGGCTGTGAGGTTATTGTTGTAGCAGGCTGCCTCCCAGACAACCTACGGAATTGCTTCAGCAAGATGTCCAAACGCCCGGTCATGGCATTCAGCCAAGATGTGGACCCCCTCCATAAGGCCACGAAGCAATTCCTTGTGCCTACCAATGGTGGCTCCAAGGGAGGAGGTGGTGTTGCGCAGCTGATCCGAGTCTGCTGGGCCAGTCAGGGCCAGTTCGTACTATCACGTTTCAGGTAAGACCCAGATGCAGACAATGTCGAAGTAATAACAGTTTATTAATTGAACAGGGGAAGGTAAAAGATGGGTCAAGGGCAGGCAGAGGTCAGTAATCCAGAAAGGTGGGGCAAAGGTACAGGATGGCAGGCAGGGTCAGGGACAGGCTCAGGGTCATGGACAGGGTTAGGCTCAGGGTCAGGGACAGGGGCAGGGTCAGGGACAGGCTCAGGGTCAGGGTCAAGCTCAGGGTCAGGCTCAGGGTCAGGGGCAGGGGCAGGCTCGGGGTCAGGGCAGGCAGAATGGTCAACACGGGAAACTAGGACACAGGAACAATCAAGAGCCAGGAGCAGTAGGAAAACTGCTGGTAGGATTGCCGAAACAAAACAAACTGGCAAAAGACAAACAGAGAACACAGGGGATAATGGGGAAGATGGGTGACACCTGGAGGGGGGTGGAGACAATCACAAAGACAGGTGAAACCAATCAGGGTGCTGCAGTTACTGTGTCTGTGTATGTCAATTAGGTGTGGAGAAGCTCATCAATAGATCAATACACTCCCTATTGACTTAATTGATTTACTGTTAAGACTTCTAAGTGGATATTGACAGTACCTTTCAGTTACTCATCTAATTATTTCACATGGTTTTACTATGGCACATCCATGTCAAGCTATTGTACCTTGTCTTTTATTTAGCTGTTCTCTGATCCCATATACAGAAATAGGAGAGTAAAGGTAAGGTATCATGGGGGCATAGGTCATGATGTTTAACCTCAAAATAACATTGAAATATACAGTGTATGTCAAGCAACAAAGCGAGCATGCTGTGTAATAGCCATCATTAATCTGTGTAGGCACCTGACAGTCTGACGCTACAGGTTGTGTTTATAATAAACATGACCACGGCGCAATACATAGCACTGGATCAAAGCACTGGAACATAGCAGGGGAACATAGCACTGGAACATAGCAGGGGAACATAGCACTGGATCAAAGCACTGGAACATAGCACTGGAACATAGCAGGGGAACATAGCAGGGGAACATAGCACTGGAACATAGGAGGGGAACATAGCAGGGGAACATAGCAGGGGAACATAGCACTGGAACATAGCAGGGGAAAATAGCACTGGAACATAGCAGGGAAACATAGCACTGGATCAAAGCACTGGAACATAGCACTGGAACATAGCAGGGGAACATAGCAGGGGAACATAGCACTGGAACATAGGAGGGGAACATAGCAGGGGAACATAGCAGGGGAACATAGCACTGGAACATAGCAGGGGAACATAGCAGGGGAACATAGCAGGGGAACATAGCAGGGGAAAATAGCACTGGAACATAGCAGGGGAACATAGCAGGGGAACACAGCACTGGAACATAGCAGGGGAACATAGCAGGGGAACATAGCAGGGGAAAATAGCACTGGAACATAGCAGGGGAACATAGCAGGGGAACATAGCAGGGGAACACAGCACTGGAACATAGCAGGGGAACATAGCACTGGAAAAGCACTGGAACATAGCACTGGAACATAGCAGGGGAACATAGCACTGGGGAACATAGCACTGGAACATAGCAGGGGAACATAACATAGCACTGGAACATAGCACTGGAACATAGCAGGGGAACATAGCAGGGGACATAGCAGGAACACTGGAACATAGCAGGGGAACATAGCACTGGAACATAGCAGGGGAACATAGCACATAGCAGCACATGGAACATAGCACTGGAACATAGCACTGGGGGGGAACACAGCACTGGAACATAGCAGGGGAACATAGCACTAGGATCATAGCAGGAAACATAGCACTGGAACATAACAGGGGAACATAGGAACAGGGGAACATAGCACTGGAACACTGGAACATAGCAACTGGGAACATAGCACTGGAACATAGCAGGGGAAACACTGGAACATAGCAGGGGAACATAGCAGGGGAACATAGCACTGGAACATAGCACTGGAACATCACTGGAACACAGCACTGGCACATAGCAGGGGAACATAGCACTGGAACACAGCACTGGAACATAGCACTGGAACATAGCAGGGAAACATAGCACTGGAACATAGCAGGGGAACACATCACTGGAACACAGCACTGGAACATAGCAGGGGAACATAGCACTGGAACATAGCAGGGGAAATAGCACTGGAACATAGCAGGGGAACATAGCAGGGGAACATAGCAGGGGAACACAGCACTGGAACACAGCACTGGAACATAGCAGGGGAACACAGCACTGGAACATAGCAGGGGAACATAGCAGGGGAACATAGCACTGGATCATAGGGGGAACATAGCAGGGGACTGGAACATCATAGCAGGAAACATAGCACTGGAACATAGCAGGGGAACATAGCAGGGGAACACATCACTGGAACATAGCAGGGGAACATAGCACTGGAACACAGCACTGGAACATAGCACTGGAACATAGCAGGGAAACATAGCACTGGAACATAGCAGGGGAACACATCACTGGAACACAGCACTGGAACATAGCAGGGGAACATAGCACTGGAACACAGCACTGGAACATAGCACTGGAACATAGCAGGGAAACATAGCACTGGAACATAGCAGGGGAACACATCACTGGAACATAGCAGGGGAACATAGCAGGGGAACATAGCACTGGAACATAGCAGGGGAACATAGCACTGGAACACAGCACTGGAACATAGCAGGGGAACATAGCACTGGAACACAGCACTGGAACACAGCACTGGAACATAGCAGGGGAACATTGCAGGGGAACATAGCAGGGGAACACAGCACTGGAACATAGCAGGGGAACATAGCACTGGAACATAGCAGGGGAACATAGCAGGGGAACACAGCACTGGAACATAGCAGGGGAACATAGCACTGGAACATAGCACTGGAACATAGCAGGGGAACATAGCACTGGAACATAGCAGGGGAACATAGCACTGGAACATAGCAGGGGAACATAGCACTGGAACACAGCACTGGAACATAGCACTGGAACATAGCACTGGAACATAGCAG
Organism: Oncorhynchus keta; assembly: GCF_023373465.1. NCBI lineage: Eukaryota > Metazoa > Chordata > Actinopteri > Salmoniformes > Salmonidae > Oncorhynchus > Oncorhynchus keta. The sequence continues at coordinate 33,882,352 of NC_068440.1, read as the reverse complement.
GGGAACATAGCAGGGGAACATAGCACTGGAACACAGCACTGGAACATAGCAGGGGAACATAGCACTGGAACATAGCAGGGGAACATAGCACTGGAACATAGCAGGGGAACATAGCACTGGAACATAGCAGGGGAACATAGCACTGGAACATAGCACTGGAACATAGCAGGGGAACATAGCACTGGAACATAGCAGGGGAACACATCACTGGAACACAGCACTGGAACATAGCAGGGGAACATAGCACTGGAACACAGCACTGGAACATAGCACTGGAACATAGCAGGGAAACATAGCACTGGAACATAGCAGGGGAACACAGCACTGGAACATAGCAGGGGAACATAGCAGGGGAACATAGCACTGGAACATAGCAGGGGAACATAGCACTGGAACACAGCACTGGAACATAGCACTGGAACATAGCAGGGGAACATAGCACTGGAACACAGCACTGGAACATAGGGGGAACATGGAACATAGCAGGGGAACATTGGAACAGGGAACATAGCAGGGGAACACAGCACTGGAACATAGCACTGGAACAGGGGAACTGGAACATAGCAGGGGAACTGGAACATAGCAGGGGAACATAGCAGGGAACACAGCACTGGAACATAGCAGGGGAACATAGCACTGGAACATAGCACTGGAACATAGCAGGGGAACATAGCACTGGAACATAGCACTGGAACATAGCAGGGGAACATAGCACTGGAACATAGCAGGGGAACATAGCACTGGAACATAGCACTGGAACATAGCACTGGAACATAGCACTGGAACATAGCAGGGCTGGAACATAGCACTGGAACATAGCAGGGGAACATAGCACTGGAACATAGCAGGGGAACATAGCACTGGAACACAGCACTGGAACATAGCACTGGAACATAGCACTGGAACATAGCAGGGGAACATAGCACTGGAACATAGCAGGGGAACATAGCACTGGAACATAGCACTGGAACATAGCACTGGAACATAGCACTGGAACATAGCAGGGGAACATAGCACTGGAACATAGCAGGGGAACATAGCACTGGAACATTGCAGGGGAACATAGCACTGGAACATAGCAGGGGAACATATCACTGGAACGTAGAACTGGAACATAGAACTGGATCATAGCACTGGAACATAGCAGGGGAACACAGCACTGGAACATAGCACTGGAACATAGCAGGGGAACATATCACTGGAACGTAGAACTGGAACATAGAACTGGATCATAGCACTGGAACATAGCAGGGGAACATAGCACTGGAACATAGCACTGGAACATAGCAGGGGAACATAGCACTGGAACATAGAACAGGGGAACATAGCACTGGAACATAGCACTGGAACATAGCAGGGGAACATAGCACTGGAACACAGCACTGGAACATAGCAGGGGAACATAGCACTGGAACATAGCAGGGGAACATAGCACTGGAACACAGCACTGGAACATAGCAGGGGAACATAGCACTGGAACACAGCACTGGAACATAGCAGGGGAACATAGCACTGGAACATAGCACTGAAACATTGCAGGGGAACATAGCAGGGGAACATAGCACTGGAATGTAGAACTGGACCATAGAACTGGAATGTAGCAGGGGAACATAGCACTGGATCATAGCAGGGGGACATAGCACTGGAACATAGCACTGGAACGTAGAACTGGAACATAGAACTGGATCATAGCACTGGAACATAGCAGGGGAACATAGCACTGGAACATAGAACTGGATCATAGCACTGGAACATAGCAGGGGAACATAGCACTGGAACATAGCAGGGGAACATAGCACTGGAACACAGCACTGGAACATAGCACTGGAACATAGCAGGGGAACACAGCACTGGACACATTGCAGGGGAACATAGCACTGGAACATAGCAGGGGAACATATCACTGGAAAGTAGAACTGGAACATAGAACTGGATCATAGCACTGGAACATAGCAGGGGAACATAGCACTGGATCATAGCACTGGAACATAGCAGGGGAACATATCACTGGAACGTAGAACTGGAACATAGAACTGGATCATAGCACTGGAACATAGCACTGGAACACAGCACTGGAACATAGCAGGGGAACATAGCACTGAAACATAGCAGGGGAACATAGCACTGGAACATAGCACTGAAACATTGCAGGGGAACATAGCACTGGAACATAGCAGGGGAACATAGCAGGGGAACATAGCACTGGAACACAGCACTGGAACATAGCAGGGGAACATAGCACTGGAACATAGCAGGGGAACATAGCACTGGAACATAGCACTGAAACATTGCAGGGGAACATAGCACTGGAACATAGCAGGGGAACATATCACTGGAACAGAACTGGAACATAGAACTGGATCATAGCACTGGAACATAGCACTGGAACACAGCACTGGAACATAGCAGGGGAACATATCACTGGAACGTAGAACTGGTAGCACTGGAACATAGAACTGGAACATAGCACTGGAACATAGCACTGGAACACAGCACTGGAACATAGCAGGGGAACATAGCACTGAAACATAGCAGGGGAACATAGCACTGGAACATAGCACTGAAACATTTCAGGGGAACATAGCACTGGAACATAGCAGGGGAACATAGCAGGGGAACATAGCACTG